>NW_017306680.1:838108-879890 GCF_000935625.1 Nanorana parkeri
TACATTCCTTTGTTTTTTTCTTGGTGCTTGAAATGATCACACGGATGGCGCCGTGTCGGTATGCAATTGATAAAAGGAATCACTACCACTCAAACAATGTGTATAGTATGAACGCTCTTTATTCACTTGTCACTTCTTGTCATAAAGCCAACGTTTTGGGGCCACGCAGTGTGCCTTCCTCAGGGAGACATAGTGACTCTTGTTACCGGGGGGGTATTGTGGGAGATGGTACTTCTCTCCAGCATCCCACCCAACTCCCTGAAGTCATTGGTTGCCAGGTGCTGGGTGGGATAGTACAGATAGATGCTCTTAGAAACCTGGTATGCTCTGGCTGGAAAAGGGGCAGCAGGTGAAATGCCACAGGGACAGCCCTTACTGTAACCTCAGTTGCAGGTTTGCTGCTAATCTGTTTGAGATTACATCATTTGGCTGCACCTTCTTGTTTTCTGTAATTGCAGTGAGTGGTTGACAGAGAATGAGACAGCCAAACTGGCTGCATTCATATAAGTAACAGTGTGTGCAATGTTTTCGGTTGTTTCCTGTATCCGCATTGGGGAACTTTGGGGTTTCATTAAAATTTGGTGGACGGACCATGACACCTTGCACATCACCTGGCCACCCTGATGTTGTACCCTCTGCACCCCAATCCGTGATAAAAATGTATTATAAAAGGTGTCATAATTACTAATCTACTAGGAAGCTGATTTACAACATCTTGGCAGCTCATTACTGCACTGAATTTCCTATTTTCCTCAGCTACATCTAGTGGCAGTACTCTGTTGCGAACGTCGTTTGCACAGCTATATGCTGTGAAAATGCACTGTAAATCAGCACCAATGTGTAATTGTTTAAAATATCTTTTTTTTAAATGTAAGCATCTGAACAAGTCTGCCCTTCTCTTATTAGTTTTCTTTTCACCTATAATCTGGTACTACTATACAGCACTTTGCAAAATTTGTTTTTGTATTCATACATATATGTTTCCCCACAAACTGAATACTGTTTTAGTTTTTAGCATAGCAATTTGAATGACTAATTATACATCACTTCTTTGCAACCTTCTGTGTGTATTTATCTTCCTGCGGTAGGAGACAGGACTATAGAAATGCAATGTCTGCTGGTGCGGACTGCATATATCATTATGGAAATGTCGCTTTCCATATAAATCATATATATCGATTGGATTTATTTTTCTACTTTGGATCAGAGGGACTGTATACTGTCTTACAAGGGGACTGCATGCAGCGTTTACACACACATACACACACATATATATATATATATATAAGCTGATTGGATAAAGGAATGTTTATTATCACAAATAGGATTTTTATGCAGGAATGATACATAATTTATACAGATGTTTCCATTATTATACACTCTATTCCAGGTTAATTCAGTATGGTTTTCAGCAGCTTTCCCAGGGTGAGGAAGTGGTCTTGCTTGCCTATTTGACTCTTGTGGACAGTGTTGTCCTGCTTTTTTTTGGGAGGGGGGGATGAAAGTGTGCTATCTTCCACATTGTATTATCTATTCGAAAGTAATAAACTTACTAAACATTTTGGGAATACTTGAAGGTGGTGCCAATGTCACGGTCTTCTTTCTTTCTTTTATAGCATCACCAGTACGAGCTGTTTTGCATCAGCGGAACCAAGATCTTTGTGTGCTGTTTTTTTGCACATATTAACTAGCAGAAATGTGCCCATTCCAGAACAAGCAAGGTTGGGATGGGGGTGGGGACATGGGGTGATGGGATAGTTGAAGCTGGGGTGATGGCAGGTGTGGCGGTGACAGTGGAGGCCTAGCAGGCATGCTCATAAGATATGGGGGTCAGGTGCATTGGTCAGGTGAGATGGCATGCTAGGGCGGTGGTGCAAGTGAGCAGGTGTGCTTTTGGGTGTGGACGGTAGGGGGCTGCGGGGTTGGCAGAGTGTTAAGTGCAAGAATGAGGATGGCAGAGTAAAATAAGCGGGTGGGGGTGTAGTTCTCGCAGAGTAGTAAGAATGGTTGAAGAGGGTGTAGTGCTGGCAGAATGGGGTGGTGCATTTGATTGCTGGCAGACCAGTGATTAATGAGAGCGGAGGTGGTCTAGCACTGTCAGTTCACCCACAATGCCCCCTGCTCAGCCCCCCTGAGTTCACTGACAGAAGTTCCTGGCATTTATGGGTAATGTGAATAGGGCCTAAAGCTTTTGCATTTAGTTACCTTTATTGTTTTGATGAAAGGTACTGATTTTGCTCCATTTCCTGGCTATCCACATTCAGCTTGCTGATGTTCTGTAACTCAACCCTTAACATTGAAAGTACAACTAAAGGCTCCTTTGTGTATTTCTACATTTGGCCAGTTTCTTAATGTAAGCACAGCTCATCAAAGCTTTTACTTGTAGTCATATTCCTTCTTGCTGTTCATGAACCTAAGGGTGTAGTACATTGGCAATGATACACAGAGTCTTCATCACTGTAAGACACACATTGCATAATGAGTCGGTAGCTCCCATTTATAGCTTGTGGGAGCCGCTGGCTTTCAGCACTTTTTTCCTGGCTCCCTTGCTGGCATTCTGTTCTTTGAGCCAGGTCCTCATTTTCTAAATACTTTTTTGCATCCTCTACTGGATAAAACCTGTAACTACACTTAAAGCACTGTTTAAAAGTCTGCTCAATGAATTGTGTCATTGCTTGAACAAAAGTTCTTGTCAGTTTTGGTATTCTACCTGATCTTCGTGATTATACTCATAATTGAATGTGCATTGTGTTAAGGGGTAATTCCATTAATGCAATGTTTTACCCATGTGAATGAAAAAACACTACAAGGCACAAGTCGCTGTGGCAGAGGGGCCCATAGATCTCAATGGGGTACAAGTGCAGTGTCATCACTGCACTTGTAGTCCATTGATAAGTTCCACATGCTCCATATCCGAAGGTCCGTACTAGACAGGTAAGCCGGCAAATAATGCGTTTAGTTTCGTTTTATATTTTTCTTTAGTTTGTTTTTGGGATTCGAGTCTGGAAGTCAATTCACTTCGGGATTCGGATGAATATTCGTTAATTGAGAACGAATATTCGTTGCAGCAAAGTGACAGAAAAGGAAAAAAAAAATCAAGTTTTTTTTACAGTTCGCAGAAACAAAAATCCGAAATGAAATTCGTACCAATTTTCTGAAATTCTTACATTCAGATGCATCCGAAATTTTCATTATCAGAAATCTAGATTCGTTATTTCTGTAATTCGGACATTCGGATGCATCCAAATGTACGCATTTCTAAACATTCGTACGAATTTCAATTCGGGATTAAATGAATCGCACATGTCTAGTGCATACCTTGATGCACCTGGGGCTGGGGAAACAGTCTGCAGGAGCCTGTGCATTGCACCCACAATCCACTGATCTCCAATTAATAGTTTCAAATTATTAAGTGCACATTTTTTTGCAAAAAGTGGAATATTATTTTAAAGCCCCTCTTCAGGCAAACCAAAAGACTTCCCTTACTGTGGGGCTGTCCTCGCAATGCAAGAGTTAAAAGAGAACTATGGGGTAAGTGTTTTTCCCCATAGTTCACTTAAGGGTCACGGGAGGACATATATTAGCGTCCTCCCGTGACCCAAAAGCTCAGTATATCATGAGCTACAGCTCGCGGTATACTGAGATCGCTGCAGCCGGGGCGGATCCCGACAATTCTGTGGAGATTCACCCAGCTGCATGAATGACAGCTGGCTCTGCCTCACTCCTGTCCATTCCTCCACTCAGCGCTGGAGGATCGGAGCGGGGAGTGGTGGAACCCCTGCAGGGGTGGTGACTGACAGTCACCGCTCTCTGCAGGGAGATGATCGAGAATTGAGTGAGTGACGGTGTGTGTTTGCTCACTTCCTGATCTATTGAGCCGACGAGTGACAGTTTCATTGTCACATGTCGGCTCGAACTATGAGTGCTCATTTATGCCTAGGGGACCAGAGGAAAGTACTTTTAATTACCTGATCCCCGCTCCCCCTGCAGTCAGCGCTTACCTCCCTCCTCTCCATTCCAGTCTGGTGGAATGTCCCTTGGCGTCTGCACATCTATTGAAGGTCTGTCGAACCTGCATTAGATGTGATAATGTCAGTGTTCCTTGGACCGCTGCAGCGAATAGAAAATTAGGCTGCGGAGACCGGTCGAGCAGCCCGGAGGGAGGTGGGATTAGGTAAGTAAGACTTTGCCAACTACACAACCTCCCCCCTCCAAATCTATATAATAGATGAAAAAATAGAAATTTGTTTGTAGTCCATATCAGGAGTGTAGCCTAGCGTGAAAATGCTTCTTCCTCATACAGTACAGTGACGTGAGTGTTTTCACCCTAGGACAGAAACTGTTACTGGCAGGATCCCCAAATGAAAAAAAAAGGAAACCAATGCAGCTAGCACATCTGGAATTGGGAATTTATTTAAACAACTAAGATTAGATGGGGCTTTTAAGGTGTCTTCTAAAGAATATAGTGAAGTTTGCTTTTAATAAAATGTATTCCATGATCAACATACAAATAAAAAACAGCATATCCACTCATCTTAAAAATACAGCAATAGATATACTGGGATATTGGACCTCCCTGGAACCCGTACAGATACATCGTATGCGTGTTGTCAATGCAATCCATTATTTTATAATTTCTTTATAACAATATCTTCGAATAATTTCTTAATTGGTCACGTTAATCATTAAATCATCTGTAATTCTGTTCTTTGTCCAGCCTTCTACGCGTTTCGCTCAGGCTTCCTTGGTGGTTCAGAGAGACTCCCCGAAAATGTGAATCTACTCACCACCAAAAATTCCAACAGATGGTATCCGTGCTACCTCCAAAACTTCCTAATGAAGCCTTAGATTTAAAGCTGAACTCAAGGCAGATATAAAACACACACATTATTACTCCTATGTATTTATTATCATTAATATTATTATTTATGTGCCGCCCCAATAGGGGCATAGAATATGAGATGCATAGCCTCAGTTAATATTAGCATTGTTATATAGGTTAGAATTTATATAGTGTGATTTGCCTAACTATTTTCTCATAGCTAAATTCATGTGTTATCCTATGCTGCCATCTAGTGGCCTTTTGTTGTAATGTACATGTTTTTCTGTAATTATTCCTCATGTGACGATGTATTTCCCCCTAGTGTACGCCCCTTCCTTCTTCCTGTGTGCAGTACTTCCTGTGTCATGGCCACAGTTAAAAGCCACATGTAACAAGGACACACATGTAATCTGCACAGTACGTAGGAAAGGCATCATTTTCTGACCGCACAATACTATAATCATTCATCTGCTGTTCCTATCATCTGCTGTAACCCTGATGTTAAAGAATAAACACCTCTTTTGAATGAATCGGTATTGACGAGTTCAGCTATCTGACGAGGATTGTCCGCAGTGAGTATATCTGCTTATACAGGCCAGGCATAGAGGTCTCAGCAAGGGATATATTTCGCTATCACAACAATCGGAGTCAGAATAATTTATATTGTACATATTAAAAATTATACATTGAATAATTGTACATAAATATTATTATTATATTGCAGTCCCTGTACAGCAGAGCTCAGACTTTGAGAGGCAGAAGCAGCACAATGAGCGACTCAGTTGTGCTGCAGTGCTCATGTGCAAACAATAGACATGTTGATAGGAGCAGATTATTAGTTTATTGCTTCTCCTCTCACTGTTCAGCCACAGGCTGGGGCAGGGACAGGACCTGTAATTAACTGCAGCAGAAAAAAATGAGTCTCTGTGCTGTGTTGCAGAGTCATGTAAATCTCAAGACTGGATAGACAGAAATACAAATGCTTTGGCAGAAAAACAGCTCTGATATAGAGTAGGTATTTCATCTGTGTATTTATCTGTTTGCCTGGAGTTCAACTTTACATAGGTTAGATAAAAACACAGGTCCATCAGATTCAACCTAGTGTGTGTATTGCTAGCAATTCCCATAACCCTGCATATTTTGTAAACTGAGGAACTCATCCAAGTGTTTGTTTGTTTGTTTTTTTAACTTTACTTTCTGCTGATACAGCTAACTGCTGAAGTGAATTCCACATTTTTACCACTGTTACAGTCAAAAAAGCACTTGCACAGTCTGAGATCATACTGCTTCCCCTCCAATTTCTTGTTGTGCCCTCATATCTGTTTGAAATACAACAGCATATACTGATATGTTTGAACTGTAGATGGCGCTGTAGTACAATGTTAGTTTTCTATATGCATGCTTATCTACGATACACGGCAGTGACTGAATAGTCGAATGCAGCCGAGCGGCATTCGGTTCGGCTATTCTGCTCGGTACCTCTATGGTGCCCTGCCACATGCTGCACTACCCAGCTTACCATCCTCCACCCTTTTCTCACTCCAGTGGAATTCTACTTTGCTTGAGAACCTCTATGAATAGCACAAGTCACCAGAAACTACATTATCAAAAGCATGGAGCATTTGCTTCTTCCAATAGGTGGCAGCTCTTCTTGGACATGGGTCAACTACTGAGGTCCTTCAAATGAAGAGCAGATTAATCAGCAGGCTGAACTGTTGAATGAGCTGGGTCTTTCCCTGCTTTTACTGTCACTGATGAGTCATACCATTTGCTTTTTCTAAAATGCGGTGCAATTGCTGTTACTGCATGTACAGTATAGTTGACTGCACTGAAATGTTTCTCATGCACCTGCACCCTCTTGTGGTAATAAATAGTGATAAAGGTTGGGGACTGGAAAAAGTGAAATCTAGCAGACACAGCCTGTACAGTATATTAGAATGCCAAATCCACCGCAATCTCCAAGTCTACTACTAAATAAATTTGCTTTTAGAATCAATGTCAGTTTCCGCATATGGAGCCTGATTCTTGCATGGTCTGTTTTGCCACTTTTAGTAGCATAAAATAAATGAGTATGAAAAACAGAGAGATGTAAAAACAGACTCTGAGTTGTGCAGGGCAGCACAAATAGCGAATAAAACAATATAACTTAGAAGGAACTGCTCCTTTAAACACCACTGAAGAATATGCAGCGAAGCCAAAATTCTTTGCCAGTGAGGATTAATGAAGGGAACATTTGGGCCACTGCTGAACTTTTACTTCCTTTTGGAAATAAATATTTTGCAAAAACAAGAATATCAAACTTCAGAGGCTAAGAAGGCTTCATGTAATTCTTTTAAAGAAAAAGTTCTTACTTTACAAAAACTATATTTATGGGGTTTAGTTTATTGTAATTAACATAAGACCTAGAGCGTGCAACACATGAACAAGTCCATGATTACAATTAATGTTTGGTAAGTTGTCAGGAAAGTCAATTGAAAGACACATTGGTGTGTGCACTTTAAAATAAAGGTAAGGTGTGCCCAGAGTGGCTTGTTGATTTAAATATAGACTGCTGTTCCAATCCATTTTAGTGAGCAAAGCAAGCACTTGCTTAGATCTATTAGGATCAATAACATGTTGAAACACCCAGCTATGAAAGTAATCTGAGGGATGAGTACTACTGTATATGTTGGTATTAAAAAATATTCCAATTTACTATAAACATGCCCACATATTCAGTCTTAGGACAAGGTCCTCTAGGACCCAAACTGAAAATGCCAAAGTGGTGAATGTATTTTACTTTCCTGCCACCAGTCTCCTCTATTATAACCTCTGTGTAGATGCAAAAAGTACCCCAGGATTTTTACCTTCCCGTGCATTCAATAGGGCCAGATATCAGGCTAGTAGCAGGCTTACAGAAAAAGTGCATCAACAGCAGAAGCAATAAGCATCAGGCAGGGTGAAGAGGCTAACACAGCTCTCATCTTCCAGCTCAGCCAGAAGCCCTTCATGCCGTGTTTAACAAGTTTAGCAAGAAGCAGTAGATGTTAACACTTTTAAGTACCGCTTGTGATTATCGATTTTGGTTCTGTACTGCACTGTAGAAGAGTCAAGGGTCAGAAGCAGCATTCCCTAACCACTGTCAGCATTGGTTAAGGATTGCTGCAAGTCCGGGAGCTCCTGCTAGTCTTGAGAGCCCTGGTTGGAGCTAAATTACATAAAATTGCCATATTGCAGGGACATTTATAATCATTGCGGACAACAGTTCCCATGCCAGTGTGGCTGTGCAGCTGAGGAGGGCAGCTAGGAGGATTGTATAGGAGTAGCAGGGATCCCAACCTGAAAGAAGCCATTTCAGGGAGGTGTCCTTCTCATTTCAGGGAGGTGCCCTCTATGCCCCCCCCCATCCGCGGAGGGGGGTTAGGGGGGCTGGGAGAGAGCACCCCCATGAAATGATGGCAGATAGCACAGGAAGCAATAGCTTCTTTGCTATCTGCAGGTTTTTTTTTCTGATTTTGTTTTTAGTATTCTGACAGTTGCAGTTGTCAGAATATTTTTAAAAAAGGCATACAAATCCATAGCTAGATTCCAATAGCAATAGCCAATAGCAAACTAGGTAATGTACCCGCCCCCTGCTGCTTTCAATCACCAGAAGAGGACCTGATAGAAAAATTCAGGTCCCCCCCTGCTGCTTTCAATCACCAGAAGAGGACCTGATAGAAAAATTCAGGTCCCCCTCTGCTGATTGACAGCAGCAGGGGGCGGGTACATTACCTAGTTTGCTATTGGCTATTGCAAAGTGCAATAGCCAATAGAAATCTAGCTATGGATTCGTATGCTTTTTTTTTTTCTTTTCTGACTGACAGTCAGGCTGCGGCTCCCGATGTCAGAAAAGAAAAAAACAAAAACGATCGCAGGGAAAGGTTTATCTGCTCGATCGAGCAGATAAACCTTTCCAGGAGGAAGTGTTTCTCTCCCGGGCGGCCGGGAGCCGCTATTCAATAGCGGGAGACTGCCGGAGCGTCCGGGAGAGTTGGGATGTCTGGAGTAGCCAGTTGTGTTTTATCTGATTGGCACTCCTGACTTTGCTTATACAGAGACCACAAGGGAGAGTGCATGTTGTGGGAAATATAACAGCATATATTATAAGGGGAATTTACAAAAACTGGAGCAGCTGTGCATAGCAACCAGTCAAATCTGTCTGCTCCAGTTTTGATAAATTCCCCCCTTATGAGCTGTAGATGGCACTGTAGTGCAATGCTAGTCTATGCTAGTCTTTGTATGTTCCTGCTGATCTATGATATACAGGAAGTTGTATCTGTTATGTTTACTGCACGATGCTGTATACACACATGCAATGTCCTTATAAGCAAGTAAAACTTAATTCAGCATTTCTCAAGATGTTGGCGCTTCATCTAAAAACATTACCAACAGGTGTTACTACGTGGTCTGCAACAGCATGCAACTGGTAATGCCCACCAGTATTACCAGTATCACCAGTTGCCATGACAACCCTGTAGTGCTGAGGATATGTCTATGATGGCCAGGCCTCTTGACGAGTAGGGTTGCCACCTGTCCAGGATTCACCCGGACAGTTCGGGTTTTGAATGCTGTGTTCGGGTTTCATGGCAGCTGAAACCCGGACACATGATGTCAGACAGACAGGGGCAACCAAAATGAAGATAGGGGCTACTGGCCCCCCACTGAAAATAGTCTCAACTGTGATATTTACATAGGAATGGATGGCGCTATTTACATATGAATAAGCCACGGCTCATTCCCTCCAAAAAATGTCTGCGCGTCGCTTGAGTGTTCGGGTTTCGCTTGAAGAAAAGGTGGCAACCCTATTGACGAGACACAGAACATCAAGCAGTCCAGACAAAAGAGCGGCTGCCATAGATTCACAAGCTAATATAGGGGTACATATAACAAGGGGAGGTAGAGAAGGAGAAAGATGTGGGGAAATCCACTTGTAATGGTCTTAATCAGGGCTTGGAAGACCCACAGGGAGCACACTCATCATGTCCCCCAGCACTGTGACCTAGCTATCACCCACAGTTCCTGGACAGTGGGAAGCCAGTAGGAGAGGTTTCTCCTCAGAATGTCTGTGAGGAGAAAGAGATAGATTGCATCTTTGTAGAGTCTCTCAATAAGAGTGAATAAAGTAATAAATATCAAATATTAAAGATAAAATACATAGATATTTTAGCACTTGATCTAAGTTAGTGTGTAGGCCTACTCACACCAGATGCAATTTTTCATGCATTCACATATGTACACTTGCATGCATTTGCAGTGCGTTGCCTCTAAGTGTTTTTTATGGCCCTTTTTTCCTTCACTGCAACATTTTTACCAAAAATATATTTGTGCTGTAATTTTCTCTCAGATGTTGGCCTGTCTTCCATGTCTTTATAATATTTGCTTCAATGGTCACCATGGTCACCCCTGCACCATGCTAATAAAGGATTCTACATTCACCCATCCCTTGTCTGCCATTATGATGCTTACAATCTGCACTGCTCTGAACACATCACATGTAAACCCAGCAATTGGAATGGGGAAGAACTGGCCATAAGAGGAGGCTACCCAAAGAGTAGCATTTATGCGCTTTGCATTGCAATAACATGTGTTTGTGCATTTACGTTGTAAATAAATGCAGCCTGCTGTACTTTTTTCACTACACTGCACTGCAACTTAAAGCCATGGAGTGAACTATGCTTATTAGCTAACATGGATTTTGGACTGTCTATGTAGCCCTACTGCACCTGGTGTGAAAGGGCCCTAGTGTCAGCAGACACATTCGTGTCAGTGTTAGTGTCAGTGCAGAGGCGGCTCTTTAATTAGGCGAGTTAGGCGGACGCCTAAGGCCTCGCGCTCACGAGGGCCTCGCAGCCGCCTAACTCGCCTAATCTATCGCAGGGGAAGGAAGGGCTGGCACGCCTAACTCGCCTAATCTATAGCAGGGGAAGCGCGGGACGCAAACATCCTCGTTTGCGTCCCGCGATGCGGCCCCGGCATTTCCCCTCCCCCGCCGAGACTGCACTCGCACATTGCCCTGCTGGGACTCACTGCATCCCCAGCCCAGCTTACTTACTAATGAAGCAGTGCAGCCCCAGCAACAGGAGGAGAGAGACCAGGAGAAACTGCAGCAGTGACAGATTCACTGCAGAGAATCCCGAGTCTCTGCAGGTGGCTGGGGGGCCCTCTGACAGGGGAAGAGCAGGAAGCCATGGCTGGGGCCCAGCACTGCCAGTCTGGCGGAGGAGGAGGTCATTGATGGCCCAGTGATGGAAGAAGTCCCCTCTGGCAGGTAAGGAGCTACAGGGAAAGGACACCCGATCAGCCCATCATAGTGATTCTCTGGGGGCTGTGCAGGATCTCTGCAGGGCCTTGGGTGGGTGCTATGTGTAGAGTCCTGTATGTTGCTATGTGTAGAGTCCTGTATGTTGCTATGTGTAGAGTCCTGTATGTTGCTATGTGTAGAGTCCTGTATGTTTCTATGTGCAGAGTCCTGTGCGTTGCTATGTCCTGTGCGTTGCTATGTCCTGTGCGTTGCTATGTCCAGAGGGTTGCTATGTCCAGAGGGTTGCTATGTCCAGAGGGTTGCTATGTCCAGAGTCCTGTGCGTCCAGTGCATTGCTATGTGCAGAGTCCTGTGGGTTGCTAGGTGCAGAGTCCAGTGGGTTGCTATATGAAGAGCGTTGCTACATGCAGAGTCCAGAGCGATGCTATGTCCAGTGGGTTGCTATGTCCAGTGCATTGCTATGTGCAGAGTCCAGTGCGTTGCTATGTCCAGTGCGTTGCTATGTGCAGAGTCCAGAGCTTTGCTATGTCCAGAGCGTTGCTACGTGCAGGGTCCAGAGCGTTGCTACGTGCAGGGTCCACTACGTTGCTACGTGCAGGGTCCAGAGCGTTGCTATGTGCAGGGTCCACTACGTTGCTATGTGCAGGGTCCACTACGTTGCTACGTGCAGGGTCCAGAGCTTTGCTACGTGCAGGGTCCAGTGCATTGCTATGTGCAGAGTGCTGTGGGTTGCTATGTCCAGAGTGTTGCTATGTGCAGAGTCCAGTGGTTGTTATGTCCAGTGTGTTGCTATGTGCAGAGTTCAGTGCGTTGCTATGTGCAGAGTCCAGAGCTTTGCTATGTCCAGAGCGTTGCTATGTGCAGGGTCCAGAGCGTTTCTATGTGCAGAGTCCAGTGGGTTTCTATGTCCAGTGCGTTGCTACGAGCAGAGTCCAGTGAGTTGCTATGTCTAGTGCGTTGCTATGTGCAGGGTCCAGAGCGTTGCTATGTGCAGGGTCCAGTGCGTTGCTATGTGCGGGGTCCAGTGTGTTGCTAGGTGCAGGGTCCAGTGCGTTGCTAGGTGCGGGGTCCTGTGCGTTGCTAGGTGCGGGGTCCTGTGCGTTGCTAGGTGCGGGGTCCTGTGCGTTGCTAGGTGCAGGGTCCAGTGCGTTGCTAGGTGCAAGGTCCAGGGCGTTGCTACGCGCAGGGTCCGATTTATATACAGTTCTGCATTGCTGCATAATGTATTGCTGGGATTTGTAGTTCCCCCCTACAGCCGGTGCCATCCCCTATTAGAGTGTAAGCTCCTGTGTACAGAGACTGATGTGACTGTGGGGGGGAAGGAGCCTTCCAATCGAATATTTAGTTTATATCATACTTACGTCTAATTTTGAAAAGTGACATGGCTGTGATTGTACAAAATCTAGTTGCCAATCAGCCTTCGTTAACTGTGCTATTTAAACACACTTTTGTAAGAGACTAAACACACGTTCTTCTAAGGAAGCCCCAGGTGTGGGGAGGAAACGCGTCAAGTGTTACGTGTGGAAAGCTTCCCTGGATTCTCTGGACACATGAGATACTCACATTTGTTTGCTCATCCCCTATACAAGTCCAGTTAGGAACGAACATCCTGCCTACTGCCTGCCGGCATGTGAAATAGAGGTGACGGAGCACAACTGACTGTGATATGGTTTCGATTGGATGACTACTAAAATCATGCCTTTGCTTTTGAAGGTTAGCGGGTGGCTTCCCACGCCTTACGGGTAAATTCCCGGCTCCTATCTTGCCAAGCGCATCTTACCGTGGAGTGTCAAGTAGTCTTTCTCTTTTTCTGCACAGTGCGGCCGCACACGAAAGACCAAAATCTTAGAAGAAGCTTCCATTTCATTCACTGAAACCCACGGAGTATCTTGTGCCTTTGGAAAGTGCTGTGAGAGGGGTATCCGCAGCTCCTGCCTGTATTGAGGAGCTACATTCTTTGACAGTAATATCGTCTTATACTGGACACCTCTCCCGAAGTCTTTCTTCCATCTTTACACACAGGACTCTAGCAGGTTCATTTTCCCTCGAGCTCTTTGAACTGCAACATATGTGAGTACATTCTCAGATACATTGTTTCTTTTGAAAAGTACTTCAATCATCCAGAAACCTGCATAGATGGTCCTTTACCACACAGGTGGTTTTTAGGCAACAATTGTTATAATCATGCAGGATATATCCAGTGGAATGTTTTAAGTGTTTTTAAATGTCTCTGGTACATGAGTTTATTGTATATGTCTTTTTCTACTATTAAATATTGTATCAATAATTTTGATTTACCTGTGTTGAACCAATCTTTTTAGAAGGGATTTCTAATTTTTGGGGGAACGTTTTTGTGAATCTCTTAGAAATCTCCCGGTTCCAGGATCCCGTGCCAAATCCAGAAAACCTAGGAAGAACCGCAAAGTCAGCTCTTTCTTAGTACAAGATCTTGCCTCCTGGAACCGCTCAGCCCCTCTGGCTGAGAGTCCTGGGTGATTACAACACCCAGTTCTACCGTGGGATTGCCACACAATATATATATTGTAATATAAAACCCACCTAAAACACACAAACACTGACACAGAGGCGGCTCTAGACTTTGTGGGGCCTTAGGCGAAACAGCCCCCTCTAACAAGGCCCCCTCTATTTTGGCTTGGTCGCAGCCCTTGAGCGTGCCCTTTGTTCCCAGAAGAGGAGAACAGCATTGGAAACACTTTGCTGTAAGGTGTCTTGTGCACTGTAAGGTTTGGGATACACAGAAGAATCAGCAAACTTGGCATTTTGGCTAAACCACCCAGCGTGGTGGAAACTTTTGGGAACTTAGAAAAGAAATGACAAAGGCTTAATGAGTCCTGTGGGAGAGAAGAGATGAGTGCAGAAGAGGAAAGAAAAAAAAATTGTAGTGGAAAAAAATGTTCTATTCCAGTTTAGGATTTTCCATTTTGCTCAACATTGGGAACTGTAAACATCTTGCATGTAGCACATTAAACAGTTTGCAATTAACATGGGGCGCATCATGTAGCAATGTGCAATATCTAGCAATAAAGTATAAGCTGAAATTGTATGTTTTTTTTCAAGTGGAAGTAAACCCAATTATTCAACATCCATCAGCAAATTTTACATACTGTACTTGATATTGTGGCAAAGCAATTCCAAGTCTACCACCTACTGATATATCAGTGGCTAAACTTCTGATTACACTAAGCTATACACGTCCAGTTTAGTGCTCATTGCTAGCCATGACAAAATCTGCAGACTGCGTCGCCTGGATTACGTCATCTTTCTCTGGCAAAGCTCTCACGATTGTTATCTTTCTTTCTGCATGCCCCATGTGATTAGGTACACGAGATTGAGGGATCATGTGAGTTTTGAGCGAAATGGGCAGAAAACACAAGGACACATCATCGAAGATAGCACTGCTTTCAGCCGGAGTGTGGGATAAATGACCTACAACAAAAAACATAGAATGCTTTATAATAGTGCCAAATAATTCAGTTTTCCAAAAACGTTTTATTTGTTGTGAATGAGGTTATGATTTTTTCTGGCTAGGGTATGCAGGATTTACTTCTGCTTCCATTTCTATATATGCTATTATGTAGTAATTGTAAGTGAATATGAAAACAAAGTTTTGTGCTCAGTGTCCCAAACCACAGGAAGGAAAACACACAACACGTTTTCAAAAATTATCAAAACTCAAATTCTTAAAAATACATATTTTTCTCATCTCAAGGGACACAGGAAGCCTTTCACTTTTGGTTTATACTGCTGCCTATAGGAGGATTGGACACTACCAAACATAAAACTGTAGGCCAGCCCAGGATAACATTTCCTGCTAGCAGCATACCTCAGTTTTTTGCTAGCCTCCTAGGAGCATGGACATCTTCTCTTTAGCTCTGTTTTATGAAAGACTCACCTATTTTTGCTAGAACGTTTTGCTTACATAGTTACATAGTTAGTCAGGTTGGAAAAAAACACATCGAGTTCAACCTATAGAGATATAAAAAAAAAAAGAAAAGTTTACTTTTCCAGGTCTTTTGATCTTCAATTAAAACCCTTTTCTGCTTCACTGTTGGAGCTTTGCTCTTTGATCGCAGCTATCCATCATGGCTATCCTCAGCCTGGTTTTGGGGTGCTGCTTCCAGACCGAGTTGGATTGGACATTGCAGGAATAGCCTGGAAGTGACCTTTGGGCACTGGACTCTATGTACAGCACTTTCCAGTCTAGAAAAAAAATAAATGGCTACAGAGTAGACATGTAAGCTGTGGAAAAAATTTGGTTGAGTTCGGATATTTCGTTATTTCAGGATTCTGGATTCGGATCCGAAACTCAATTCGGTTCGGGTTTCGGATTCGGGCGAAATCCGAATTTCGTTAGTTTCTGATGAGTTTACGAATATTCGTTGTGAATACCGCAAAAAAACAAATAAGATATTAATACTAAAGCTGAGGGTCCTAGACCCGAATGGCATTCGGAAACCGAATTTCAAAATTGCGTATTATATGTATTATATATAATACATAATATGATATAATTATATTATAGAGAGAAGTACGCACTAGAAGTAGAAACCAAGATGGCGCCTCCAGGAGAAACTGCACCCAAGACGAGGACGTCAGCACACTGGAAGGAGGTTACGCTTTAATGAATCAGTCCAATTATAACCTAGAAAGCTATCGCAAATGCTATGTTTACATATACACTCTCAGCTGCCTATATAAGACACAACAATGTGGAACAATAAAGGAGAAGTATCTTTTCTCTGACTCTCGGTGTCAGCGTGTTTTATTTCTTCACTGATAGTATGCACACTTTATACTGAATTAGGCCCAGGAACAGATATATGTCGGATTCTTGATGTCCGAGTCCTCAACATTATATGTGTATATACTGTATATGGCTCCTATGTTGCCATAATGGAAATTCATGTTCAGACCCATTTGGATGCATTAAACCGAAAAAAACACCTGATTGACCAGAAAAGTCACATGTCCGATTCAGTCTAGTTTTTGTAGTTTTTGAACGAAATTCGGATGGGATTCGAAATTGGGAAACAGAGATTCAGACACATTCGGTTGCATTGGAATTCAGAAATTTTGTCCGAATGTCTGAATTTGGGAAAGTTTGCCTGAATTTTGATTCGGAATGAAACAAGTCGCACATGTCTATTACGGAGTGCTTTCTAGCCCCCACTTTTTCTGTCTCTTAAGACTCACTTCATGATTAGAGCAGTTGGGTCATGCACTGGGATCTGTTTCTACTACAAAAAGTGTCAGCACTGTGCTGTTGAGCACTAATGTCTACTGCTGTATGGAATGTCACATGCGTGCACTCTGTGCTCTCTTTATTGATATAAAGCTTCAAGGAAGCATCTTCTTGCTACTGCTCCTGTTTGCAAAGAGCCAAGTGGAATTTCAATCTTTGATCTATTCCTGCTGCAAGCCCACAGTAACTTTGGCCATCTAATAGTTTTCTGGGCTTTGTGAGCACCTGAGGCATTGCCTTGTACCCTGAGCCTTAAATTGCCTTAGTACCACGTGGTTGCAACATATCTGATTCTGGAGATAGAGGTAGGGGGGCAGTCCCACTGTAACAGGTGCCTCCAGCTCACACTCTACTAACAGCTCTGTGGTTCTCACATCTGTCATTCTGTCATCGGAGTCCTCTTTACCTCTGTTGGGAGTGGCTGTTTTCCCTGACCTTTCGGCTCAGGTTTTTAAAGCCCAAATTACACAGTTATGACTCTGACCACAGAGGCCACAAGTGTGTGCCTTCTCTCGCAGATTCTGTATCTGATCTACCTACAGCTTTGCCAGCTTCTAAGCCCCCACCCCAGCCACTCTGTTTGATTGTGAGTTGCTTCAGTCTTTGTCTGATGGGCTTGCCCTTGAGGAGTACCAATCCCCTGCTATTACTGCAAAGCTAAAGGAGAGCTTCCACTCTCCACCACTCTGAAACTAGAGGATCACTCTGAAGAACCCTCCTTGGGTCCTTTAGGTTTACTGACACTTGCAAAAGGTTCAGGTAGTTCTTAATAGTGCTGCTCTAAGAATCTGCTGCTATGGCAGATTTTTAAAAATGCAAAAAGAAGATACAGATTAGAGAAGTGGTGGTATTTAAGGCCAACTCTGATCTGGCATACAGAGAGACAGCAGTGCTCAGAGTTCTTAACAGCCAGTGATGTTGACAGTGGGTGGATCCAGATGGGGAACTCTGAGAGCCTAGTTCCCTATCAAGTCCTCTCTGCTACTGATTGTCAGCAGGCAGTGGGTAGATTCTATAGACAATAGCCAGCCTGCTATTGGCTATAGAATCCACCCATTTCCTGCTGTCAATCATTTGCAAAGCAGACCTGATGGGGAACTAGTACCTTAGTATCCCCATCAGGTTCCACTTTCTGTCGGCGTCACTAGTTGTTAAGGATACTATTGGCTCTGATAAATCTGTCTCTTGACCCCCTTAAGCAGTCAAATATATCCAGAAGTATCTTCTACCCAGCGTCTCACTATTTTACATAGTTACATAGTATTTGAGGTTGAATAAAGACACAGGTCAAGTTCAACCTTTTTGTGTCTGTGCGTGTGTGTGTGTACACGAGTCCCTGTGTGGTCTAGTATTAAGAGTACCCCTGTATGTTACGGTCTCTGAGGAAGGTATCTAAATGCTTTTTGAATGATTCAATACTCTTTGCTGATACCACTGTTTGTGGCAGCGAGTTCCAGACTTTAACCGCTCGAACCGAAAAAAAGCCCCTACGCCCCTTGTGGTTAAATCTTTTCTCCACCAGTTTTAGGTGGTGGCCTCTAGTCTTTGTTAGGGAGCTTACCGTAAACAGTTTATTGCTGATGTTGCCATCACCACTAAACATTTTGTACATCAAAAGCATCCCCTCTTATTCTCCTCACTTCTAGCGTGAACATGTTTAAATTTAGTAACCTTGTCTCATAGCTTAGGTCCTCCAGCCTCTTAATTAGTTTGTTGCCCTTCTCTGGACTCTCTCCAGCTCAATTACATGCTTTCTGTGGATTGGTGACAAAAACTGGACCGCAAACTCCAGATGAGGCCGAACTAGTGATCTATAAAGGGGCAAAATGTTTGCCTTGTCTCTACAGTACATTCCCTTTTTAATACAAGACAGTACTCTGCTTGCTTTGTTTGCCGCAGCCTGGCATTGCAAACTATTATTCAATCTGTGGTCTACTATGACCCCCAGATCTTTTTCATTTTCTGACTTCCTTAGTGGAGTACCCATTAATATGTATTCGTCTTGCCTGTTTTAGACCCCAAAATGCATTACTTTACATTTTTCAACATTAAACCTCATCTGCCAAATTGTTGCCCACTCTCCTATTTTATCCAGGTCCTCCTGTAATGTTATAATGTCTAAGTCCGTGTCTATTACCCTCCCAATTTCAGTATCATCAGCAAACACAGAAACATGGCTATTAACACCTTCCCCAATATCATTAATGAACAGGTTAAACAGTATGGGGCCTAGCACAGAACCCTGGGACACGTCACTCATGACACTTGACAAATCTGAAAAAGAGCCATTTATCAATACTCTCTGGACACGTTCCTATAGCCAGTTCTCTATCCAGGTACACACCATTTCATCTATGCCCATAGACCTCAGCTTGTCTATTAAGCGTTTATGTGGTACCGTATCAAATGCTTTGCAAAATCCAGATATACCACATCCTCCGGCTTCCCTCCATCCAAATCTCTACTTACCTCTTCATAGAATGTTAGTAGGTTGGTCTGACAAGAACAGTCCTTCCTAAATCCGTGCTGATTATCATTTATTATACTTTTGTCACGAACAAAATAACGTACGATGAACAGGTGAACGTCGGAGTGAGAGTAATAATTTTAGGGCCATTAATCACTCTTCTCCCCCCACACTGTCCCGCTCAGCCTCCTGATAGCTTCTTTCCTCCCCGCTGGGCTCTGGCACCTGGATTAGTTCTGTATCCCCTCCAATCCACGCTGCCTCTGCTGACACAAGCAGGAGAGAGCAGCAGGGATGGGGGACACAGACCACAGATTATATACGGTGCCCAGTAGGGAGGAGAGAAACTGGGGATGCACTACCTTTTTTTGGGGACTATCGGCATTTTGCCCATAGTACTATTTTCTGTGTTTTGGCGGACAAAATGTAATTATTTTGCATCTCTCTCTCTCCTCCCTCCTCTCGCTCTCTCTCTCTCTCTCTCTCCCTCTCTCTATATAGTAAACTCCCCATTATCCAGCTTTGAAGCAACTAGCCCTCTTAAGCAACCGTAAAAAAAAAAAACCTACTGAGGACATAATATGTGTTTTTTTGGGGTTGGGCGCGGTGGCTTGATGCACGTTAAAAAACTGCCGGTTGCTTGATGCACAGTAGACTAAAACATTTTGTTAGCAACTAAACTCATTTAGTTGCTAACAAAATTATTTGTTTACATTTTGCTGCCGTCCGGGGGGCTAGATTCTATGGTCGGCAGCAGAATGTAAACAATGGGGAGAAATAGCCAGTCTACTATTGCCTATTTCAAATTGCAATAGCAGGCTGGCTATTGTGCCCGCCCACTGAGCAGAGGAGCGGACCTGAGAGACCTGAGAGAGAACTTTTTGAAATAGCCAATAGCAGTCTGGCTATTGCTCCCGGCTGCTTACATTCACCTGTCAGCTGTGGAAGCTAGCCGGCAGGTGTATGGGGCTGAGTGGGGAAGCGGGCGCCACAGGGGGCTTTAACCAGTTGACATCCGCGGTGTTAAACCCCCTTCCCATCCAGGCCATTTTTCAGTATTCAGCGCTGCGGTACTTTAACTGACATTTATTCCGTCATGCAGCGCTGTACTGAAATGAATTTTATACCCTTTTTTGGGGACAGATAGAGCTTTCTTTTGGTGGTATTTATTCACCACTGGGGGTTTTATTTTTTTACCGTTTTTTTACTACGGGCGGACGGCAAGAGGTTAAAATGATTTTTAACTTGAACACAGCTGCTGCTGGTTTGTGAAGTTGATTAATTCTCTGCTTTTGGTTGGAGCTGTCCTTATTTAATCAAGTAGTACCAGTGAAAGAATGAGCATTATGATTAAGCCACTCTGTGTGGCTACTATGTTGTATAGTTTTTGCACAATGAAAGAAACTCCAAAGTCAGATCTACATTTTTTGGAATACCGTAGTGTTTATTGTACAGTAATATGTAATATTGGATTAGTCGTAATCTCAAATTCACCAGTAGGTGGCAACAAAGGTGCGATCTATAACTGGTTAAACTAAGGAACTGCAAGAAACAGGACTTGAAAACACATTTACACAAACATTTAAAATTCCCAAGCACAAGGAAAATATCTGCATTAAATGTTGGAAAGGTTAACAAATTTTAGATATTTTCAAATATATATTTACTTCCACCATTCATTGTTTGTATATGAATGAATATGAAATGAATATGAAAGCGGGTAGATCATAATTGAGGGTACCATATGCCCAATTATACAGAAAATGCCACATGATAAATAGGACAGACTTTTAAGGTACCCAACACCCAAACTATAGCAATTAAAAATAGAATATGTTTTTAATATTTCTTAATTAAAACTATCATAAAATTAACAAAATCATCAACAATAGGTTGCTTACAAATGTTGATTAATTGCAGATTTCATGCATAATGAAATCTGCAATTAATCGGTGATATGGAGAAGTCTTTCTACACGTTAAGCAGTTATACATACTGCTTCTTCTGGAGGGGCATGGAGGTGTATTTGATAATTGCGCCAAAAATCCAGCCACAACTACCCCACTAGCTGCAGACCATTCCTTCAGAATAATAATGTACAGGGCTAAATATCTTATGTGTGAAGACTGAGCAAACTTTAATAGTGGTAAAGCATTTCAGATTAAAAGGTTTACCTGCAAAGTAAAAGAAATTAAAGTAAATTGTTGAATTTTTTCTCAAACATAGTGGTGCCATTGGGCAAGCATGATTACTTTTTTCCATAGCAGTGACAGCACCGGAATGGGACCGCAGTTGCACATTCAAGCTAGACAGGCTTAAGGCCCCATTCACACTGAGCGGATTGTCATTTTGCGCGATATTGCACGTTTTACCGCGCAAATGTTTGGGCTGAGTACAATCGCGCGACATCCGCTCCAAAAAAGGGTCCAGTACAAGCGACGCGCGACAGCGACGAGCACAGCTCCATTGACTTGCATTGAAGAGCGATATCGCGCGGCAAATATGCGCAATATTGCGCAGAAACGCTCAGTGTGAATGGGGCCTTGCTGGTTGGAGTCCATGGAATTGATGTCCTTACAGCGCATGCACTGTAGAGGCCTTGGTCTCACACTATATGGCGCCACTACTGCACTCATTAGCAGTGGCAACTGTCGAACATTAACACAGTGGGAACAGGTCCTTGGAAAAAATATTGCATGCGTGGTAGAAACTTTGGGCTCAGGCAAAATGGAAGCACACCCTCCCTGCTCTCATAACTATGGAAACCCCTCCAGCCCAGTGGCGTAACCAGAGTTATGGGCGCCCGGGGCAGAACATTTTTTTCGCCCCCCCCCATATTATATAAACATCCACTAGAACTGTACCCCCCACCCCCACACATATTTATCAGCTAAGGAACAAGAAAACGTGGCTTCCCAAATGTAACTAAAAGCAAAAAGTTGCAAATATCTATTAAGTCCCTTCGCTGCCAGAGAATCCCTATTACATAGCCTTCTTGTCTCTACCCTGGGCATTTTTAGATAAATTACCCTCCTTCCTATTCCTTTTTCACCATCCCTCTCACCCTCTCAATTTCTCAGTTTCAAAAAATGTATTGGTCCTACACTGGCCATAATCTCATTTGCATACAGAGCTCCTTCAGGTAGGAAAAGAGTATAGTTGTGAATTATTGACAAATTGTACCACCCAGCAGACATTGTCTATTTGCAAGGACAGATTTAATTGTCAGGAGCCTATAGGCATAGAAACTTTGGCATGTTACACCTAACTCATACTTTAGCCTGTGACGGTAATGAGATCTGGGCACCCCAATACTAATTAGGATACCCCATCAGTTGTGGAAATTCACCACTTCTAGCTATAATTACATCAGGCTGCCTATTACACAGATATGTGTTATTTTGTTTAGGCCATCTTTAAATTTCAGCACCAGATATCTGCTAATCTGGCCACTTTGATTGTCTATAGCCCTTACAATAAAGCAATAAGTGCCCAAGTTGTTTGTCCAGGCCTAGCTGTTTTTATGGTGTCTGTAATAAAATTTTAATGAGAAGTCAAAGGCTGACTAGCCAGATAACCAATTAATTATTACTGGGCAGCTAAGGTAATCCCTAAAGATCCACAGGCACTGATAACAATTAACTGACACTTACCTCACCTTTGGCAGCAACCTTAAGTAGCAAAATTAACTCAGTATTTATAGCTTTGGGAATTAGACCTTCTGGGGCAGCCATACCCCATGGGTACGTCACATTTGGTATTTATACAAAGCTAATTTCATAACGCACAATAATCTATTGTTTATCAGGTGGTAATCTGTGAAGATATTAAAATATGATTATGGTTGTAAATTGACTGTTTGGGAGGGGCAGGTGAGAAAATAATAAAATGTCTCAGCAATGTTTCACTCCTTGAGCCTTCCTGATTGGGTGAGGGTGAGGGGCTAGCTCAGTCACACCACCTAGAGGGTCCACAAAAAGCTGCTGCACAAGGCAGCCTGGAAGATCTTGTTTACCATTAAAATAAGAGGTTCTTGAGTACCATCAAAGAAGAAGAAGCTTTCATTAACATCAAGGACAGAACCTTTGCTTTACTTTGAAAGAGCACATCCAGATCCATCTTCTGTTTCATTGTCTGGACTCTGCCAGAACGCATAAAACCCAGGACTTTGTTAAGCACTTTCATTCTTATTCCTTTTTTTAATTTTACTGTTGTTTTATTTGTCTCTCTCTTTGTAACATCTATTTCTGTATGTTTTTCTGCAATATTTGTTTTATTAAAAACAATCTTAAAATCGTTAAGCTTATCTTTGTGCTCTAAATAAGAACATAAAGTATCCTTGAAAAGTGCTACTATATTGTAAAACCTGTTATATTCCTGTCTGAAGGAACAGTGGGCATCATAGGCATTCCTGTCAGGATATCGTGCACGGGTGTCCCCACACCGCATGCAGGTATCTATACGGGAGGACCAAATACGTGACCACACCAGATAATGCTTATGACCTTATAGTTTAATAGACATACCAAAATCATATAAACATAAGCAACCCCACCAACACCCACCAGTAACATAAAATAGCCAAACTAAATACAAATAGCAAAATCACAGACGGACAATAACAGGGCTAGTGAACCTGGGGAGCTACAGATCAGGAGACCTCAGGGGAAAGAGTCAGTGGTTAGGGTCCAAGGAGGTAACAGGGTAGAGGTAACAGGGTACAGGCAACCGGATTCAGGCAACAGGATTCAGGTATGGCAACAGGATACAGGATTCAGGCAACAGGATACAGGTTAGGGCGACAATACTGAGGCACCAGCCTCACTGTGAGAAGGGGCTAAATACCCTCCCAGGCCAGCACGAGATGGAGATTAAGTGTGCCGACAGCTGGGAGGCGCCCGCAGGTGAGCACGGGAATTTCAGGTTCCAGCACCACCCAGTGGTGGTCTGGTACCTGACAGCCCCTGGCTGCCTGGAGACACCTGCAGGTGAGCACCGGAATTGCAAGACCAGGCTTCATCGCCACCTGGAGGTGCTCTGTTCCCTGAAATTCCTTATGTTTTGAATTGTCACAACATTTGCTTTGGAACGGTGCGTGTTTCCATTAAAACACGTGGTGACAGCTATTATTTTGTATAAAGGGTTAACTGCAGAATTAACCAAGTCCCAGTGACAATCACTCTCAGTCTGCTGTCCTTAGATTGTTGTTCCGCCAGTTGAAAAATCTCTGTGCAGGGTGAGGCTAAGAGTGGTATTGTTACGTCTTGGCATGACAGGATCGGAATTGCATATAGTCACACGTTGGTGATGTAAAGATGTAAAGTGGGATCAGACGGCCTCTCTGTCAAATAGCAACCCTCTAATTAATTCTGGAAAAAGTACAGATAAACATAATTAGACATTAGTAGTATTGTTTTATGTTCTCTTAAGATACCCTTAGACAGGAGAGTACTTTTTTGTTCAGGCAATTACCTCATGTCTGGGGATGCCAGGAGACATTACTTACTAACAAGTCTTAAGCACAAAAGTTAGAAAATTGCTGTTGCTCTGTCCTGTGATCGGATGGTTCAGTAGCATGCTACCTTCCCCCATCCATTCAGACAATCATAGATTGTTCATATTTATGAGGCGCACTGCAAAATCTAATCTTGAGTGCAGCTCGACCATGCCCGCACATGACCACTTTCTAAAATAAATGGGTACCCTTAAACTAATGGAAAACCTGTAATGACATGTTACATTGATAGTGATAGTGATGCCAGACTTGCCATGTTTATTTGACACTCATATTATGTTATTTTTACTAGGCTGATGTAATGTTTTATTACCATTCAGGACTGCACCTGCCCCACTCTCCACACTACTCAGGTCACTATGGCAACAGGTAGAACAAATGTCTTGTTACACTCCTTACCAGATAGAAATAACCTGATATACAGGTGGGTGCTTGCAGTGACCACGGATGGCACCGTGAATGAACCGAATTTGTAGGAATGTAACCAGCACATCATTGTGTCAATGAAATAAGCGAAAGTCCATTTATTGAAGAAACATCACCATTCAAAAACAATTGTGGCAACAGGGGGATGCCACACTTCTGATACCATGGGTGCTGTGACCACAAAATAGTGTAGGCTTACAGTCATGACTAATTGTTTATGGATGTCAGTCTACAAATATATGTTTCTGGGCATGTTATTCCACGCTTTTGGTTTATTCCTTCTGCGTTAGTTCCTCATATATTTTTAACATTTTTGGCGGGAGATGATGTGTCAGGAACAGGATCTGAAACCAGGGCCCCTGCTGTAGCTGGCAGTGGTTCTACTTGCTGAGCCACCTTAGAACATTGGAGAGCGCCTTGCCTGATCTCCTGTGTATCCTCAGTTTTACCTAATCAGCTGCTGAACTCTGAACTCCTTGCTCCTCCCTTGAACTTCCTATTTAAGCCATGCCTCTGCACTTCCTCTTTGCCAGATTATTGTGCTCCTGCCAGTATCTTGCTTCCTGCTCCCTCTGTGCTACAATCTACTTATTCTGCTTCCCATGTACTTTGGCTGCTGATTCACCGACTACTCTCACCGTCTCCTCCTACATACCGGATACCTTTGGCTCCTGACCTCGGCTTGTTCGCTGACTATGCTTCTGCCTGCTGCTCCACTACTACACGCTGCTTGTGTACCAAACCCGGCCTGTTGTACTACGAATTGCCTGCTGCTTCAGCTGCTGGACTCTGAGCCTGATCCCAGATCGTGACATGATGTCATCATGATGTCTGAAGGCATTCTGGTTATGCACTGGGTGTGATATATGTATTTAAGGACGTAACCCACTCATACCAATTGTCACTGTGCGGCTCTGATGAAGGGCCCCCGCGCAGTCCTGAAACGTTAGCATACATGGCATAATGTGACATTCTAATAAATCATTAACGAGATCAAACTGCATTTCGTGTGTGCTGGTGATTTCAGCTGTTTCTTGAATGTTTCAGCACCAGTGATGTCACAAGTTTCCAGTAATGCCAAAATACTAGCTGGGATGTGATATTACCCATGATTATACCATGCTACCAGTCTGCTGCCATAATGCTTCCAATAATATTGTTTGTCTCTGCTCATACTCTCAGTACCCTCTCATAAGCTCATTCTTCTCCTCTCTGGTTCACTACAATGTCAGAGTGCAGTCAAATCACATTTCACCTTTCAGGGGCCAAGCTCTCCTGTGCTCCCATTTGGCTTCTGTTTGACATCAGGCAGTGGATATTTTCCTACGTTTCACATAGAATCTGAAGAGGTTATAACCTCTGTCTGGCTTTTGTTATTAAGCGATGTGAAATCCAACATTTTTTGAGTTGTTACAGAAACAGAAGGTGATGGAAAATCTTTCAATAGGTAAAACTTTCTGACAACTATGACAAGTGACAACTATCCCCTTACTTTGCAGAAATATCTTATTACTTGCTGCTTTGTCTCTGGCACAGGAAATAAAGGGAAATACCCCAATGGGACGTAGACGGAATGAAAAAAATGACAGGGGTCTTACTCTATACAAACAAAAAATGGCTTTACAATGGGGTTTTTTACGTGCACATTAACATGAGACTGATATTTTTTTTTTTATTAATAAAACAGATTTTTTTTTACTGTGCATCAAATTAATTTAGATGATTTGAAAGGATTGTGCAAGCCTGTTATTTTACTGCTTGCTGTTCATGAAACCCATTAACCATGTCTTTATTAAAGTTTGTCTTAAATTGGAATTTAACTTTACTGACTTATCCTGCCAGAAATTGTTCCATGGAAAATATAGTGACCTAATCCACACAATCTAATTTGCTAGTCAAGAATTTAATTAAACTCTGAACAGAGCTATATCATATGTCAAAAAGCTAAAAGCAGAAACTCCGTAAACACTGGACGCTTGCACCATTTTATCAGTAAATATTCTAAAGGTACTTACAACAAACTGATTACAAGCTCTTTGATGTGGAACATGTGGGAAAGTTGACTTAACACTTGCAGGTTATCGTAGCATGTTTATTTCCTATGCAGGTGCGGCACCCTCAGGAAGCTTATGCGACTGTGTACTAAGCAGAAAAGCTGTAGGAATGTAAAGAAAATACAGGTAAAGTTAACACTAATTCTACTTTTTTTCTCTCTCTCTTAGTATAGTAGAGTACAGTAGAGTATACAGTCTTATGAATGTTTTTTACACATACTGTACATGTAAAAGAGGTTGTTAAAATAGATTTTTAGGAGAGCTTTATGTTGTATTTTATTTGTATGTATTATAATTAGGACAGATATATACACAATGATGGTGTTTTACTGCTTCTTGCCAGAAAAGTCTCAAAAGTCTTTGAGCAGCACTCATTGAAAAGAATACACTCCCTGTACTCCCACGTAGCTCATATGTCAACAGTCCTTAACCACTTCGCTACTGGATCAAATTTAAAATTTTTCCACGCATTTTTTTGCAAGTGGGCAGGTTTATCTCAGACTGGCCATCCTTGTGTATGAGTCAGTAGACCCACCCATTGTTCTGCTCCTGAAAAGTGGGGAGGTTGACAAAAATGCATGGACACCTTAAAGGTAAACGGTACCTTGGTTTTCTTAAGAAAATTCTCAGTTACTGCTTGGAAGGCATCCCAGGGCTGATTTAATCTTTTTATATATTCTTTTTGAAGATTTCCAACTTACCTTTGCAAGCTAAAGGCTCATACAGAATGTTTGAGGCGTAGAAACTGGTGTTTTTTCTTTGAATTTATTTTTTGTTTTCTAACAAAGGCAGTATTATATGCAGTACTGTAGAGAATAATCCTCATTTTGGTGATATCTTGGAGAATTCATTTTTTTAAAAGTATATTTGCCATTTTATTTTCAATATACAACAGAGTTCTTTTTTTTCTACTGATTTTGTATTCTACTTATACAAAATAAATATTTGTTTGTCAAAAAAAAAAAAAGGTAGAACTAAGCAAACTGTAGAACATTGTAAATAAATATGAATGTATACAAAGTGATATAATAATAATAATAATAATAATTAACACTTTCCAGGAAAGCACACATTCCTTTAGACATTACACTTTTATTTTTTTAAATATTTAGCATTTTGACACATTTTTATACAAAATTACCTGGTACAAATAAAAATTTGAAGAATAAAAAGGAATAAATACATTTTCACAAAGCAAGATCCTAAAAATCAGTTTAAATAACAAAAGAAATAAAATAAACATATTTCTTGTTGGCTATATTAAATTTATATACATACAAACACAAACACACGCACACATACACGCACGCACACATACACACACACACATATGTATGTATGTATATATTTATATATATGAAACATATGTAACATTTAAATGTACCATTACATAAAATGATGTTTATGGAACAAACAGTATACAAAACCTGTGACATTTGGAATGCAGTGAATTTATCTAAAATATTTTAGTCACTATATTTTTAGCCAGGTGTATTTCATTTAATCTCTTATAAAAATTGTAATAGTGGAATATAATACTTTTTTCAGGTAACCATACAAATGTCTACATATTTGACATAGAAGGGATGTTTAAAAAAAACTTAGCTGTCTATTTACCAAAGTTTTCACCTTTACAACATTTTAACCATAAACATTTTTTCAAATATAATCTTAGGTGAAAATGTTTGAATCTTAGGTGAAAGTTGTATGAATCTTTGGTAAAAACATAGCTGCTAAATAGACCTGTTAATGTTTAGAGTTCTTTGCCTAGTGTCTATAAGATTTGTTATAAATGACCTTTAGGGAAACAATCTGCACAGGTGATATACACTGTCTGGTCTTTGACTCATTTCTGATTATTAGGTGTTAAAAAGGGAAACAAATCTGGATCTTATCCAAAGGTCGTACTTGATAAATCAATGAACAGTAATAATTCATACTTGATAACTCAGTGAAAATGGCTCTTTATTTGAAGGCGATGGAAATATGAGAGATTTTAAAAAGAGATTTACATACATTATTGGCTCCAGAGTGGCTATCACTACAACACAGGCTGGTCTTGCCATGAGCCCTGTATAAGGGGTTTGCCTTGCTGTATTCTGCATTGTACCCTATGTTGTAAAAACATGGTACAATATGTGATACCATTTACCCAAAGGGTGACCTTTTCTCACAATTAATATATTTTATCATGGACTACACTCTGTAGACCTCACTAGTGAAGAAGATGATGGGAAATTACCCCGGAAGACAGCATACATAATCTAATAGCATGACACAGCTTTTACTTGGCTTATTTTGCCCTCAGATGGCTTTATCCAAACTTTACAGCACCGTTTGCAGGAAGATGGCCATAAAGGTTACAAGATGTGTACACTGGACTAAAAGAAAAATCCTCCATACAAGCTAGTAAGCTTATAATACTCATCTTTTTGCTGCAGATATATAATACAGAAATAATATAATAAAAGTAGGGCACCACATTAGGTCTGCCAAGATCAAAGTGGTCCCGTTGAGATAACAGAACTGGGAGAATAATAAGGATTTAACTTAAGTAAGAAAATAATCGCTCTGCTTCCCTTTTTATATGCATCTAACAGCTATTTCTTAATTATCCCTAGCATATAAATAAATTAATGATTACATTTACATCTGATACTTAGTCAGCTGGTGCTGTTCTATACCCCCTTTGATCCAGTAGTAAGCACTTTCTACTTGCAAATGGACTTTAAACAGACAAGAAATCATTTTATGTGATTGTGATTGTACCTTTATGATTTAATCCAGTAAATGTGGCCATTACCTGTGGAATCAAGACCTCAATATATTCAGGGGCAGGGGCAAGCAGAACTTGTTTTAGACTAAAGAAACATGACCCCTAGTGAGAACATAAACTCAAAGATCAAAACAGGTTTAAACAATAAGGGCTTTTAACATTGTTTTGCTTACCAAGTGCCTAAAAAGAAATCCCTGCCAAATTCTACAAAGCTCACAAAATCCTCATTGCCTTTCTGATACCATTAGCAGAAAAGCCAGTATGGGAAATTATTCCACTAGATCCCTTTGTACATGTTTCAAAATGTTTTTGGTGTAGGCCAATAATATGCCATACATCTAATGTTTAAATGTAATTATTAGTCATATACCACAAGGCTGTACAAACAGCAGCTGAAATTTGAAAATAAAAGTATAGACTTTTATATGTCTGACTGCATCAGATTGAAAACAGCCTTTTAACTGCCTTATTAAATAGGCATAACTGTACTGTTTATTATTTTGTACGTTTTACATACAGAGATATACAGGAGAACTATAAAGATAATTTACTTCATCAGTCCACTAGCTTATTAAGAATAACTGTAATGCTTAATAAAGCTCACTAATATCATAACATCATTTGTTTTGCTCTCTTCCTCTCTGTAGTTTACACTAGCTATTCTATACCACTTCTGCTGGTGGAGAATGTAGGCAACGGCACAGAAGCATTTACCAAATCCATTCCCCAAAAGTAACTGAAAACTGATTGATCTTTCAATCAGAGATCCCTCTAGATCGTTAGAGCTGTAGGTGTTGCCCTGCCTAGAGAGGATTGACAGTGAGTGAACTGCTTGCGAGTTTGTGCAAAAGTTGCATAAAGGGCAAATGCTTGACTGAAGCAAAATGGTCATACATAAGAAGTGAAAGATAGTGGGTGCATTTGGGCAGTAGTTGGTTAAGAGGTAATGGGAAAAGTGAACAGAAGTTAGAGAAGGTGGAAGAGACCAAGTGGTAGATAGTGTACCGTGAGTGAAGAAGATGGACATAATGGATAAAAAGTGGTGTGGATAGGATAAGACAAATGAACAGAGTAGACATAAGATGGTCAATATAAGCAAAAGGTGATATGGGCCAAGTGAGGAAGAAGGATATAAAGTGACCAGAGTGGGCAGAAGGTGGTGTGGACGTAGATGTTAGAAGGTAGATTGGACCAAGTGGGGCAAAAAGGGAGGTAGACAGAGAAGGATTAGACTGGACAGTGGTGTAAATGTGGTTAACAGAAGTAGAAAAAACATTTGACAAAGCAGCAAGTATTTTCGAGACTGAAAGCACACATCTCAAGTAGAAAGCATAAGAGGAGCAAAATAAGCATTCTTTCTTTCTTCATATATTTTTAAATTACTCTTTAATTCTTAATATTTTTGCTCACATATAGTTCAGCTTCATTTTTTTGTGTTATTTTATGTGCAGTTTACAATGTAAACATGTAATAGGCATTTTACGCTATGGTATTTAATGGCAAGTATATTTTACATGTTTGAACTTCATATTGAATTTCCAATAACTTTTATCATTTGTGATCAATGTAAATGTGTCTAGAAGTTATTTTTAGTCACATTTTGCAAACTTTGTATGCCATATATAAGGCTGATAGATCATCAGGTTTAGCAGTTTTGACCTGAGTGGAAAAAGATTGAGAACTGCTAGTTTACACAGCTGCTGTATATCGGCTTCAGCTACATACTATACACAACATAAAACACTGGGCCAAATAAACTAAGATTGGTGGTTGTTGAGGAATGCCAATTAGCGCACGTAACATCTTATTTTGGTTCATTGCATGTCTAGTAATTTATTATGTTGAAGCACATATGGTTTATTTGGCTCATAGTAGAATGTGTATCTGACCGGCCTTACTGCATACCTTAATTGCACCAAATATTGACAAACTAATTTTCGGAACCATTACTTAATTGCTCACAGTTGCATCCTTCTTTTTAAATCCTTGAAATGTATCTATTTGGCGCATCCAAAAAAAGAGCAGGTTTTCTTGCACTGTTGCACTGGCAATAATTTATCTGGCCCATTTGCCTCTAAGCAAGTTCTTTTTTATTGTTTTGAATAGAGTAGGGAAGGGTTAGACCCACCATCAAGTTTTTATTGCTGTCTATGTTCCTATTGGGCAGATTCACCCCTCTATTTGCACTGGTTAGCAATGTCACTGAGAAAATGATGGAAAATCCAACATTTTAGAGCTTGCCCCGAGAACAATAGGTAAAGGGAAATCTTCCAATCTTCCAATGGGAACACCTTTTTTGGGGACAACTGTCTAAGAGGGGAAATGCCTTCAAGTGACACTAAACTCTGGATTTAAATCTTAAAAATGCATTCAAGTACCTTATTTATTAACATATATGTCACTTATTCGTGCACCACTCATCTGTAGATCCTCAAATCATCTCTGAATTCATGCTGACACTGTCCCTTCTTCAACTCTGATCTCACTCCTGTGATGGCCTATAATTTCACTACAAATTAGTAAATTAAACATGAGATTGTAGTCCACCACAGGAGTGAGCTTGGAGTGGTGGCTACTTTACAACACACACAGGGACCAGGGGGGACAAAAGTAGCCCCATTTCCAGAAGGAAGGAGAGTGTCAGCACCAATTCAGAGATGATTTAAGGATCTACTACAGCCAAGTGATACACAAATAAGATACATTTTTGTTAATAGTGAATGTATTTGAATGCATTTTTGAGATTTAACTCCTGAGTTTAGTGCCACTTAAAGTTTTAAAGGGATTTAACCCTTCCATACTCTATCCAAAACCTAAAAATAAAAAATAGTACACATATTTGGTTCCATTTAAAAATTGTTTTTCTAATGTTTATAAAAAGGGTTGTACACACAGCAACACACTTATTCACGTAGTTCATATACACTTTAGAAAATAGATTTTACATGTTTCTTTAGCTGATTTTAGTATAATTTCATATACTGTATGCCTGTTATTATATCAGTATGGAACAGTGATTTTGCCAATTAATCAAAGACTGTGAAAATGCAGAAAAGATTAGCCATTATATAGTAACAGGTGTGATTATAACTAAAAGTACAAATGCAGCTAGCTGTAACTGTAAATTGTAATACTGCATAGAATCCTAAAGATTGGATTTCTCCATCTGAGTAAACTGCAGAATTTCATCTTGAATGAACAAGGTTCCCAGGAAAGAATTAATGCAGCTTTTGCCATCGAACAGATCAGTGCTGTCACTTTTGCCCTAATGGATCTTCCACTGGGAAAAGCAGGGCAATTTGATGCTGCTAAACAAGGTCTGCCAGAGAAAGATGGCTGTGCTCACTACTGGTGTTACAAACATGCACTGTGTGTGGTCACAAACACACAGAGGTCACAATTACAGTAGATAACTACATCCTGCACCTTCCTTTGCAGCTAATATGGAACCATTTGCTTTGGGTGGACTTTAGAAAGGAGCTTACGTACTAAAGCATCTATACGACAAAATGACTGTTTCTTGCTTTTCTGTCAAGCCCATATAATGGATTCTAGGTAGACGGCAACATCTTTGTACTTAAATAGTTCATTATTTGCTTTCATACATATCTCTGGCATGTGGAATGTAAATACACAATTTTATGATGAATATGTAAAGATAATAGAGTAGGTCATATTTCTGTCAAAACCAACCCTGGCCTGCTGTGAAAGGTCTTCATAACACTTATAAATAATACCTTTATGGGAAAAATGTCAACCCATACTAATAGGCATTCAACAACATTTACAGGCAAAACGTGCACGTATATAATGAAATAATGTTGATAACCTGTAGTCTGTATATTGTTTAGGCTTTTGTAACTGCATAGTATCATCAAGTGACAAACTTTTAACATGAAAAAGCTTGGATTTTTGGCACAGATAACAATAACTGCTTAATATGTTATACAATGGTCCCAACTTCCACCTGGTTGAGAAGTGGAAAATTGTATATTCTGTTGGTTTAATTAGGCCCTGGAAATTTGAAAGTTGCTACTGGAAGATATACTGGCTAGACAGCCATTAAAGCAAACTGTTTCTTAGTTTGTAATAGTTACAAAGAAGGAGATTCCACATGCAATGCAAAACGTAATTCCCTTTTAATTCCTCAGTGTTTACTGCACAGAAATGTCACAAAGTGGATTCTTTTATGAAGGGCCAAACTCTATCTTTGTTGCGGTAGACTTTCAGCTTTTCAAATCCATCAAGCTGTTTTAATTCTACGAAACCATATGCTCAGGTAATAAAATCAGATCTCCATTCTATATAATTAAGTGAGGTAGAAGATAAATCATGTGAACTCCTGTTTCCAGGTAACAAAACCAAACAGCAGAGATAGGACATATTCATTGTTTTTGTTTCCTTTATCAGTTTTTGTCAGACACAGCCACAGTCTTTAGCTGAGACCTCTTTGATAGTATGGTAATGATTTTTGGAGTCCAAAAAAGAAATATCGTCATCGTATGCAAGAGGGCGGCAACAAGGTCTTGCTCTCACTTTCTCTTTTTTTATTTTCTTTTTGCCTCGAATGCTTTGTAAAGAGAGGTCGTAGTTGCGCACAGCAGCGTCGCATGTGCCGCTGCAATAGCGGAACAGGACTGTCTCGTCTGATATATATCCCAGCCCCAACTCGCTGACTCTCACTTCCAGCTCCTTTATGGTGCATGGCTGTTTTCGTACACGTGCTCTCTTCATCCTGGGTACATTTTTCGGGTCGTCTCCAGAATGTAAGGACTGGCTGTACCTTTCGACCAAAGTCGATACAAGCTCTCGTATCTCCCCTTGAGTGTAGCTTTCGAAAAGAGCAGTGTCTGAAAAGAAATGACACAATAAATAATAAGTAATTTCACTGTCATAAAAAAATGACACCTTTTTATGTCAAATTGTAAAACTTGCTAACTTCTCTATCACAGCTTCATCATTGTATATAATGCAATAGGACACGATCTATTACTGATTCAGCAAATGTACATTTCTGGACATATTTCCCACACTCCCCAGGTACATTTTCTTGTACTTGTTCTGTGACCAAGTCTTGTTAAAGTAGAACTTCAGCCAAAATATATTTAAGAGTGGAGAAAGGTCTCTGTCACTAGTACAGAGTCACAAACAGCAATAACACTTGCCAGAGCACTTAACCTAACCCTTCCCCACCCAATCTGGCACTAAAAGGATTGGCTAGTATTCAACTGTAACAGTATAAAAAGTAACAGATATAAAAAAAAGAGTTATGTTGGTGGAGCACTGGCTCAGGATGTCGTTAGATATTTAGGTCTGTTGATATTTTAGTTAAGGGGCTGCTCTTTAAAGCAGAACTCTTAACCCTTGCAGTTAAGCGACCTCCACATGGCAAGGGTTAAGGACTTGTTTAAGTCTAGGTTAAAAAAGTTATACTCACCTAATGCTCGGAGCTGGCCGGCTCTTAGGCTGGTCAATTCTGCCTCACTCCCCTCCGCTGCAGGGAGGGGTCCTCGAGTCATCACGTTCTATACAGTGTATAGGATGTGAGGACACAGAGGGACACATCATCACTGCAGCAGAGGAGGAGACAGATTGGAGAAAGTGCTGTCACAGCCAGCTGATCTCCAAGGTTCAGGTGAGTCTATTTTTTTTTAACCTAAACACAAACGAGCACTTAACCCTTGCAGTGCTGGGGTAGCCCCACTGCCAGGGTTAAGAATTTTTCCCCAGAGTTCTTCTTTAAGATCCGATGGGTCCAAAGAGGAGGTCCCGAGAGTGACAGCAATACGTTTGGTAGCGTCAACCAGATGTATGGTTGAGAGTCCAGCGCAATTTTTATTCGTCAAGAGAGAAAAACCATAGCCAATGCATTTCTGGAACTTAGCCAATCTTCCTTCTGTTGGTTATGTGTTTAGATGAATCACTGAGATCTTGAGGAATGCTGAATTAAGTTTTACTTGCTTAGAAGGACGTTACATCAGAATACAGAATTTACAGCATATATATAGACCTTCCTGTATAAACTGTATATCATAGACAAACATGCACACAAAGACTAGCATAGACCAGCATTGCACCACAGCACCATCTAGTGCTCAAAAAACATAACAGTACATTAGAATGTCGGTAATGCAATCAGTCCATATCAGCATAAACTGTTGTATTTCCAACACCTTCATCAGGACTTATGAAGGCGAGGTTTGGAAGAAAACTGAACTGAGAGTGGATATTTTGGAGTTGATTTCTCTAGCTTTAATTAAGGGCCTGCTCTAATGAAGAGGCATTGGTTAAGCCCCTAAAATGCAGTGGGTTTTTTTTCTTTTTTTTTTGCTCTTATGATGATGAAAGGTTAAATTGGACTCTCAGTCATATGTCTGGTGCTCTCTTCACTCTACCAAGCAAGTATGTGGTTCTATAAAAAAGAAAATAATAGCTCAATGTCATAACACATATAAAGTAAGTTACTTTTTGGCATTTGAAACACCACTTTTTAAAAATGCCAACTTAAATTGGCCAAATAGCATAAATAGGTGAAAATTATTATTTTATTATTAAAAAGATTTCTGTGCACTTGATGAAATTGTTTTTAGAGCTTTGCTAATTATTAAAATAATAATATTGCATGGAGCCAGTTTCTATCAAAAACATAGAGGGTTATTTACTAAGCTGCTGAAGGCAGCCGAGTGAATAACCGAGCCGAACGGCGTTCGGCTATTCACTTCAGCTCAGTATGGCTGATTTCAGCCGTACATCGGCTAAAATCAGGCGTACATAGGCTGCCTTCGGTCAGCTGAACATGCTGAATAATAGGAGGGACCTCTATTTAAAAAGAAAGAAAAAAATCACAGCGGTTCCCCCCAAAAGTCATACCAGACCCTTTAGGTCTGGTAGGAATTTTAAGGGACTCAACTTAAAATGTAAAAAAAAAGTGTGTGGGTTTCCTTGCAAAGTCATACCAGGCCCTGAAGGTCTGGTAGGAATTTTAACCTCACCCCCAAAAATGGGGAAAAGAAAGACGTGGGGTTCCCCCTAAAATACCCAACCAGACCCTTGATGGGCCTCTTCCCCACAAGCCCTGGGGTGTTGGTTGTGGGGTGTGGGCTTATTCACAACAGTGTACCCCTTTAAAAAAGGGGCACCCAGATGTGCCCCCCCTTGTGAATGAGTTAAGGGTACTTGTACCCTTACCAATTCACTAAAGGGTTAAAATAGAATTGAAAAACAGAGGCCAGACTTTAATCAAAAATCCTTTAATTGAAAGAAATACACAACAAAGGATTTTTGACAAGTCCTTTAATAAAACAAATCCTCAAAAAATTGATCCACCAACGTAATCCTAAGGTCAATCATGATGTCCAGCGTTGTCCATGACGGCAACTTGGCGGAAAAAAAAAAAAATAGTAAATAAATAAAATATAATAGTAGAAAAAAACCTGACCTGACCGCACGCGATGAACTCCCGCCGCAGAATGAAGAATCTGACAGATGCTGGCAAAATATAAACAATTGGGCGGAGCAAGTGTTGACATCACTTCTAACTCCGCCCAACCGTTTACATTTGACCGACACCTACCAGAGTCTTCCGGCAGGTCCCGGACAAAGGAAAACAACTGGGCGGAGCCGGCCGAGACATCATGGCCGGCTCCGCCCAGTTGTCATGTAATGACAGCTCAGTGTCCTCAAATAACTTGCCCAGTTGTTGTTTAATGGTCATATGGGGACTCTGATCTGTCATGACAGTACAACAACTGGGCGGAGCCAGCCGTGACATAATGGCTGGCTGCGCCCAGCTGTTGTCTTTTGTGGGGAGAACGGTTGGCTTTGGCCGACCTTTCTCCCTGCTTAGACTGTCAATACGGCTCAGCCAAGCCGAAGCATATGCGTTCAGCTCCGCTGAGCCGTACACCTGCTTTCGGCTGCTGTACGGGCTATAGTGAATAGCCTGTACAGCAGCCCTTCAGTTCGAAGTGAGCCGAAAAAAGCAAAAAAAATTGTACTGATTCTATCGATCCAATTTCTACCACACCATACCAGAGGGCTGTAGCTCTAATATAATTGGAAAAATTGGGGATATGATAATAGTGTGGGGAACGTGGCATGGTGCTAAGAAGTGTTTTTGTGCATCACAAACTGTGCCACTAAGCTGTAGTGCAATTGGTTATTTTTTACCTACCCATACTTGAGGGTTTTAGCTTTACTTTTGTAGGAAGATACTTGCCTGTGGCTATTCACTCTGTATTTAGTTCTGTTGCAACTGCTACTGATGCTGGTCAAAGCAGGCCCAGTACGGCTTGATAAATACACGTGTTGCTTCTAAACACTACAGAAAAAATGCTTTTTTAGCTGATACTAATCAAATAAAAACAGATTGGGGTGTTGCTGTAAAGCAGAGCTAGTTGGAAATAATACTAATTTCACAGCCAAAAGTCAGTGAGGTTGAAGTTGTATTTTTTTTAAATTGGCAGCACCCTGCTTCTAATACTATTTCTTTGAAAATATCTTACCCTGCAGTCCCCCAAGAGGTCACAATGGTCCAACAGACTTTGCCTTTCCCATTGACTTCAGTGTTATTCACCTCAAAATTTCCTTTTGGTGAATTTTTTGATAGATTTGCTGGAATCGGGGCGAATTGTATTCATTCGTTGCCGATGATTATACTCCAATTACAGTACCAGACCTCTGTGGACAAGAATATACACCGTTTCCTTGGTTGACTACCCTGAGCTTTTTGATAAATATTTTAATATAATATTATTGGGGATTATAATAATTACATCCACCTGTTTTTAAATATGCTAAAACAGAACAAACAATGTTTCTTAAAAGCGCTCAAGTAACAGCATGAAAAAAAATCAATTTTTTTACCAGTTGAAATCAACATCTAGCTTTACAATCTACAGAATGGTCAGTTATATGCCCAGACCTTTCTTTTTATTTACTTTTCCTCTTTTCTTGGGCTGTTTTATAGTTTAAAGAAAATAACATAAAAGGTTTTCATAATTGTGTAAGAATTTGTGTATTATATGTGACTAAGTGTAAGGCTGCCTGCCAACGAAGGCTTTTCTACCAATTTAGACACTATATGGCTGATTTACTAAAGGATACATAGAGAAGTTTGACTGCGCAAGGGAATTTTCACTTAGCTTAGTAAATTAGTTGATGCCGTGTTGACTTTTATCATCCATGTGCAAGCAAAAATCCTGTTTTTTTTAAATTTTCCTATGATTGGGTAGTGTTTGCAAAGTGACTTTATATCACATTCACTAAGTAAAGTGACAATCCCCTTGCACAGTCAAAATTCACCTTGCAAACTGAACAGGCTTTACTCTTTTGGTAAATCAGCCACTATGGCCATTACTGCAATGCACTTCATTTAAAGCAACCACCTTTAAGGTTTGCTCTGCAATACAGTTAATGTATATTATATATATATATATATACACACACACTATATTACCAAAAGTATTGGGACGCCTGCCTTTACACGCACATGAACTTTAATGGCATCCCAGTCTTAGTCCGTAGGGTTCAATATTGAGTTGGCCCACCCTTTGCAGTTATAACAGCTTCAACTCTCCTGGGAAGACTGTCCACACGGTTTAGGAGTGTGTCTATGGGAATGTTTGACCATTCTTCCAGAAGCGCATTTGTGTGGTCAGGTACTGATGTTGGACGAGAAGGCCTGGCTCGCAGTCTCCGCTCTAATTTATCCCAAAGGTGTTCTATCAGGTTGAGGTCAGGACTTTGTGCAGGCCAGTCAAGTTCCTTCACCCCAAACTCGCTCATCCATGTCTTTATAGACCTTGCTTTGTGCACTGGTGCGCAGTCATGTTGGAACAGGAAGGGGCCATCCCCAAACTGTTCCCACAAAGTTGGGAGCATGAAATTGTCCAAAATGTCTTGGTATGCTGCTGCCTTAAGAGTTCCCTTCACTGGAACTAAGGGGCCAAGCCAATCCCTGAAAAACAACCCCACACCATAATCCCCCCTCCACCAAACTTGACACTTGGCACAGTGGTCATGCAAGTACCGTTCTCGTGGCAACCGCCAAACCCAGACACGTCCATCGGATTGCCAGACAGAAAAGCATGATTCGTCACTCCAGAGAAGACATCTCCACTTCTCTAGAGTCCAGTGGCGGCGTGCTTTACACCACTGCATCCGATGCTTTGCATTGTACTTGGTGATGTAAGGCTTGGATACAGCTGCTCGGCCATGGAAACCCATTCCATGAAGCTCTCTACATACTGTTGTTTATACTGTGGGGGTGGAGTAGAATGTAGGGAGCATTGAAGGAATGCCACTTAAAGAAGAACTCCAGGAGAAAAATGTTATTAACCATTGCAGTGCGGTATTAAAAAAAAAAAATGCTCACCAGACCATCCAAGCCGACTCCATGCTTCTGTGATCACTGAAGCGTGTCTCCTCCTCTGCTGCACAGATTTACAGCTCTATGCACAGTGTATAGAGCGTGATGACACCAGGATCCTTAGACCACTGCAGCAGAGGGAGAGAGACATTCTAGACACTGGTTTAAGAACAAACTGGCTCGGATGGTGTGGTGAATATAACTTTTTTAACACCTAGACATTAATAAGCACTTAAACCTTGCTGTATGGGGTAGCCCCACTGCAAGGGTTAATCATTTTTTCCTGGAGTTCTTCTATAAACAATTCATTTCCTAAGGTACACTTACAGAGCAATGACGTGCACACAAAACTCCTTTTTTGAGTTAATTACTATCAAACGCTCAGAGCAATAACACTGCCCTGAGATTCACTTTTCCATTTTGTATATATTATAATTAAGTTAAGTCCTTACCCTGTACTATAATGATTCCCTATAAATTTTAATCATCGTTTTTTCTGATGCCACACACAAACCATCTGCATAACAGAGTTGCTTTATATAACTTCTCTCTACAACTCACACTATTACTTACTGTAATTCCTTAATTTAACCTCTACCATTGCTCAATGTTACAGATCCTTATAACTCAGGTTATTACCCTTTTTAGTAGACCACTATGTCTCTCGGTGTCAACTTAACACCTCAATATGCAGATCCTACAAACATTTTATACCTGCGTCATAAAAATACTGAATGTATTATCCGGGACATATGCAGATCTGCTGCATAAAAAAATATTAGCTTTCATTTATTACTCCCAGGTGTAAAACGAAATTGGATTGTAAAGTGACATCTGGGAATCAAACTATTGCAGCAAAGAACTATGTGAAGTATTTAACCCTGTACGTTCTTTTGGGTGGCTTAACATTCTCTTAATTCTTCTGGCGAGAAATTTGAGAAGTAAACTGTTGTGGTTATCAATGCCTAAGAAAGGGTTAAGGGCCTGTATGTCAATGAAAGGGGTATGATACCTTTGATCAAAGAAACACTGTTTCCTGCAATGCAGGAGAACATTCCCAATGTTCTTTAAATTAAAACCACCAGATAGAGCCTTGGGAGCAGATAGATGTAGACCAAGTGGTTGTTTGTAAGGAGACTCGTCATTTGATGTGGTCCTTTACTACCTGACTGCTTGTATAATATTTTCTCAGCATATTGGGTTACTACACTTTGAAAATACTCGTAAAACACTTCTGATAATCAAAATCAGCAACTAGTAGTGATCAAATCAATGAAAAAACCAGATTCAATTCAAAAACTATGATCTATTGCATTTTGTCATGAATATAGGCATTGAGATTTGTCCAGTCTTGGAGAATCATACATTTTATGAATCGCGGTTGCCTGGATTCTTAGGCTGTGTAATTTTCTGCAGATCAGGCAAAAAAACATTCAAATATTTGGGCAAATCAAAAATCAGTGAATCTCTGATACTCTCAATTTGGTCATCACTAACAGCAATGCCCAACACCATTAAAAGTCAGCACAGAACAGGAAGATGTCCTCAGTGAGATTTCCCTTTACTTACTGTAGTTACGAGTACGAGTTAACATACACATTTTCAAATTTTGCTCAAATTCTTTGTTGACAGATTTTGGTACTAAGTTACTAACCCATGTCCTGCGCATACTTGACTTTGCTCAGCATCCATAAGGGAAAGAAATTAGCATATGTGATTTAAACCGTGCTTAAATTCTGTGTATTTTAGCAGTGATGAACATTCCTCTTTGCCTCCTCCCCCCTTTTGTTCCTTAAGTTTAATCACA
>NW_017306680.1:879966-896162 GCF_000935625.1 Nanorana parkeri
GAACATTCCTCTTTGCCCCCCCCCCCTTGTGTTCACTAAGTTTAATCCAACCCAACAGTCCTTTTTCAGGACTAATATCTATTAGGTACAAGAGACTGATTGCTAGCTCTTTAACCCCTTAGATGTTTTTCTCCTTTCATTGGGGTGGTGATAGTCTTAATGAGTGGGGGTTTTTTTTGTTTGTGGCGATTAGAGCCCAATAGTCGCTATTGTGAACTTAGGTGTTAGTCATTTAGACTTGGTGATACTTTTTTTTTCTGACATATTATTTGGGGATCAATTCTTCTGCTGGTTAAGGCAGGCAAGATATAGCACTGCTAGAACTACCAAAAAATGCCTAAAATTAATCATGGTAGTTTGGGGTGCCAGTCTTTGGACTTCTAATGCAAACTTTTCCTCTCACTCTTCTTTAGCTAAAACCACCATTTTCCTGATTTCCCATTGGCTTTGAGGTGTCAGCTGAATTTTCAGGATGCTATCTCTGGGACTGGTCCACAGGCCTCTGGTGGTGAGGAGGAAAAAGTTTGGCAGTGCTGACTGGGAGGAGGGAATTTTCGGGTGGCTTCAAGAAGGATGTTTCACCCTTCCCTGATACAAGAGGAAAATCATCAGGGATCTATTGTCACCATACAAGAGGAAGCACAATGAGGATGCATGACAAAGAACGTCTTTGCCGCATTTACTGAAGGTGGCTAGATTTACTGCACTGTAGGCATAGCTGCAAGGGGAAAACCTAGGGGCGTAGTATGGCTGCCCTTCCACAAGGAGGCTTTGGTTTGCCACTTGTTGCTGGCACTGGCAAAGCTGCCCCCTTTTGTATATCACATTACCACATATTTGTGCACCAAAGCAACCCATATTCTTTCCCCTCATTTGCCATAGCTGTCCTAACATTTAGTACATTCTCCTCCAGGCCTAAAGTAAAAGGCAGATGTTCTACACACCAAGGTAGTAGATATTTATTTGTATATTTAATTTTTTTCTTTATCTTTTTTTGTTTATTTTTTATTTTAAAGGGGTTCTAAACCCTCCGGTTGTTTTTGCCTATATCTACTGCTAGCATGCAGTAGATATAGGCAAGAAGTGTAAAAAAAAAACCGCTTAAAATCATTTAAAACTTACCTCGTTATCGCCGCTCGTTCCCGGGCGGAGAATCAGCAACTGCTCGTACGGCCGCAAAGGATCTTGGGACGGGCGCATGCGCAGTTCCGATTCTCGGCCAGGAGACGAGCAGAGACGCAAGGTAAGTCTATGGACGCGTGCACCCGCCTGCAGACACCGCTGGATCGGAGAGACAGGGCAGTCAGCACTGGATCGGAGTGACGTCACACCGCTGGAGGGACAGATGAAAACATGGGGAAAGAAGAGGAAGATCGGAAAAAGAAACATCATTTAAGGTAAGTGCTAACATTTACATGGGGGGGAGGGGAACATTTTTTTGCCTTTAATGTCACTTTAAGTATGGAAAAATCAGATGAGTACAGTGAAACTGTGCCTAGTACATTGCCTTGCAGAAAAATACAAAATACACTGGATTGACAGAGGTGATAGCTACTAGGACTACCGCCTTGTATATGAGAGTAGAGACAGGAATGTCTCTAATGTGTTAAAAAAAGGTTGTTTCTGAAGTGCAGAGAGAATCGGATTGCAGCAGAAAAAATATAGGGGGTTATTCACAAGGAGCTGAAGGATCCAGCCGTAGCTTCGACTGATCCTTCAGCTCTCTTTGGCTGCCGGAGCCCTTTGGTTCAGTCAAACTGAAGAGCTGCTGTACGGGCTATTCACTATAGCCCGTACAGCGGCCGAGCGGCTCAGCCGAGCCAAAGGCATATGCTTTGGCTCGATGGAGCTGAAGTGACACCTGAAGCGGGGTGAATGGCCTACCGAAGGGCCGGCCGTAATCCCTGCAAATGACAGCTGGGCGGAGCCAGCCGTGATCTCACAGCTGGCTCCGCCCAGTTGTAATGACAGATCAGCATCCCCAAATGACCTGGGGGCGCTGATCTGTCATTAAACAATAACAACTGGGCGGAGCCGGCCGTGATGTCATGGCCGGCTCCGCCTAGTTGTTATTCACTGGCCGGGACCTGCTAGAGTTGGGTGGAGCTAGCTGTCACTGCTAGCTCCGCCCAATAGTTTTTTAAAATGTTTTAATTTATTTTTTCATTTTAGCATTTATTTACATTTTTGAAAACATTTTTTAACCTTTTTTTCCCCCCAACTTTTTCAATATTTTCTATTCTGCTCGGTACCATGGTACTGCTGTTCAGCCCCTATGTGAATAGGGGCGAACGGCAGCAAATGAGCTGCCGGAGCTTCGGCTCGACCGATCCAGATGTTGAATCGGCTTAGTCGAAGTCCTTTTGCACTTTGGCTCAGCCGAACATGCAGAGCATGTTTGGCTGACCGAGGTGCAGCCGATGTACGGCTGATTTCAGCCAATGTACGACTGAAATCTGCCGGAATGAATAGCTGAATGTAGTTCGGCTCACTTCACTTCTGCTGGTTTATTCACTCGGCTGCCTTATTCACCGCCTAGTCTTAGAAGAAGGTATGCTGCACAAAGGAAGTAGAAACCACATATACGCGTGTTTGCGATCATATACGCACGTACGCGCATAACAGTACATTAAAATTTCTATGAAGAATTATGCATTCTCGGATTGCATATAGTGCATGCATATACGCGCTGTAGTATTGTGTGGCAATCTCTTGGTAGAACTGGGGGTTGTAGTCACCCAGAACTCTCAGCCAGAGAGGCTGAGCGGTTCCAGGAAGCAAGTTCTTGTACTGGGAAAGAGCTGACTTTGCAGTTCTCTCCAGGATTAATGGATTTGGCACGGGATCCTGAAACTGGGAGATTTCTAAGAGAATTGGGAGGGATGAGATCTCCAGTCCTAGGTCCAGGGTTTAGTAGTAGCCAGCACCTAATGATGGCACACCTGTCCACAGCCCTCATGAAAAGGGTGCTGGCTAATGTTCAGGGCGCCAGCTGGAAGACAAGGGAGGTGTCTGTCTAGGAGTCAGGAGGACTCCATCCAGGAACCAGCCTGTGTGGCAAGTCAGCTGGATACAGCCTGTGTGGGAGAAATTTTAAGTGATAACCTGAAGCCAGTGAGGCTTGGAAACAACAATATTTTGCTGAAAGACAAAGCTGAAGTTATGTTGCAGAAACCCCTGTGAGGGAAGACATCTGTGAACTTTTAAATAAAAGTGGGCAGGAAGTCCTAAAAAGAACATGTTTGCGAGTGGACTCGAATATAGCCAATATACAATTTTGCTCTTGTGTTGCGTGTGCATGAGGTCTTAAACAAGATTGAAAGGACAGAAAACTGAGCTTTGATAGTGATAAGAGCCAAATGCTGGTCCAGACCCAGACCCATTTTACCACCCTTCACTATTATTTTTGTACGTTTCAAATTTTTTACACTATTTACAACTTAACATTAGTGGGTACTAGTGACCACAGATTGAACAATAGCTTGCAATGCCAGGCTGCAGCAAACACAGCAAGCAGGGTACTGTACTGTCTTGTATTAAATAATATTACCACTTTATAGATCACTGGTTTGGCCTCATGTAGAGTTTGCGGTCCAGTTTTGGTCACCAATTCACACAAAAAGATGTCCTTGAGCTGGAGAGAGTCCAGGGAAGGGCAACTAATTAAGGGGCTGGAGGACCTAAGCTATGAGACAAGATTGCTAAATGTAAACTTGTTCACGCTAGAAGTGAGGCGATTAAGAGGGGACATGATTTTAATGTACAAAATGTTTAGCGGTGATGGCAACATCAGCAATAAACTTTTTACTGTAAACTCCATAACAAAGACTAGAGGCCACCACCTAAAATTGGTAGGGAAAAGGTTTAACCACAAGGGGCGTAGAGGCTTTTTTCAGTTAGAGATGTTAAAGTCTGGTACTCGCTGCCACAAGCAGTGGTATCAGCTGAGAGTATTGAATCATTCAAAAAGCATTTAGATACCTTCCTCAGAGACTGTAACATACAGGGGTACAGGTACTCTTAAAAACAAGGTCACAGTGACTCATGTACACACATACACATGCACAATCACACTCAGACACACAAAGGTTGAACTTGTGTCTTTATTTAACCTTAAATACTATGTAACTATGTAATTTTTTAATCTTTTAAATAATATTTTGTTATTTTCTCACGAGGTCATTTGTTTAAGCAAACACAGCGGGCAGGAACAGCAAGGCTATATATGACATGCTTTTAAGCAATCATGGTTCTGGAAAAGTTTTATAGACAATGTCATTTTTTATTTGGGGAGGGAATAGCACAGAATTGGACACATTTATGACCAGATTTAATAGTAATGATGAGTTGACTGATCGGAATGCATGTACCTAAGCTGTCATCATCCCCTATAGGTCAACAATATCCCTAGGGGCAAAGTTATATTATTAAGATCAAATTGTAATGTAATTGGTAGCTAACTTACTAATGGAACTATATTAATAATGTAACTGGTAAACACTGGCCTATTTTGAAAAAAGGTAAAACTCTGAGTGATTTATTGTCAGATAAACTGGTAGTATTACTGTATATAAAAAGACATATAATGGGGTAAGCCCCTAATGGAGTAAATAGGCCACCACAGGTTACTTGATTTGATAGCAAAGGATTTGACAGCAAAGGACCCAAAATCAGCATATAGCAGGTTTTTATCTGCAATATGCTGACAGCGCATAGTTCTGTGCTATCCCCTTCCCACATAAAAAATGACATCACCTAAAAAAAAATTCTAGAGTTATGATTGCTTAAAAGCATTTCATTTATAGCCTTGCTGTTCCTGCTTGCTGTGTAGGGAAACACCCGTCTGCCTGTCTTCAAGTGTGTGTAATGTACTGCTCAGCAGCACTGAATAGTATAGCAGCAACTATCACTCTCTGTAAATTCTCTGGCTGCTCTCCCTATCTACTCTAAGGCCCGGTTCACACCTGGGCGTTTTGTAGCGCGTTCCTGCGCTCTGCAAAACGCTCAAACACCGAAATCCCATTATTTCCTATGGGCTTGGTTCACACCTGGGCGTATTACAGGCCGTATGAAAGCGCTACAAAACGCCCTACGCCCAAAGAAGTACAGGAGCTTCTTTGGGGCGTTTTTGTCACGCGTATCCATTGGGATACAGCCAGGTAGCCCTCGGAAACGCACGTTTGTTGCGCGTTTTTTTAACCGCGAATCGCGGTAAAAACGCGTGACAAACGCGCATATTTGATATGCCTAGGTGTAAACCCAGCCTAGGTCTCTAACACACACTGCCAAAAGGCTGCTGGGAACATTGATTTTTACTGAAGAAGGGGCTGGAACATAAAAAAAACCCCTTATTAATGGCTTTTCTAAGCCATCTGACCACAGTTCAGAGGAGAGGAGGTGTATTAATGGTAATAATTTTCCTGAACCTCAAACAACCTGGGTTAAGGTCCAACTCATATTTGAACCAAATGTTATCCCTACTCAAGGACAGAAAGAGTTGGGAAATATCTGAAATGGGAACAGAGACAACAACAGAAACACTTTAAGTAGCATATAGAGGATAGAACCTCGGTCAAGTTTGTTTTGGTGTCTGTCCTGTCCATTCCCCACATGCACTATATTGCCAAAAGTATTGGGACGCCTGCCTTTACACGTACATGAACTTTAATGGCATTCAAATCTTAGTCCGTAGGGTTCAATATTGAGTTGGTCCACCCTTTGGTGCTATAACAGCTTGAACTCTTCTGGGAAGGCTGTCCACAAGGTTTAGGAGTATGTCTATGTGAATGTTTGACCATTCTTCCACAAGCGCATTTGTGAGGTCAGGTACTGATGTTGGATGAGAAGGCCTGGGTCGCCGCCTCCGCTCTAATTCATCCCAAAGGTCCTCTATCGGGTTGAGGTCAGGACTCTGTGCAGGCCAGTCAAGCTCTCTATGCACCGTTGTTGTGCCAATCTGAAGACCACACGGAATTTGGAGGTCTGTAGCTATTGACTCTGCAGACAGTTGTTGACTTCTGTCCACTGGGCATATGCACTGACCCCGCTCTGTCATTTTACGTGGCCTTCCACTTCATGGCTGAGTTGCTGTTGTTCCTAGTTGCTTCCACTTTGTTATAATACCACTAACAGTTGACCGTGGAATATTTAGTAGCAAGGAAATTTCACAGATGGACTTATTGCACAGGTGGCAACCTATCACGGTACCACGCTTGAATTCACTGAGCTCCTGACAGCGACCCATTTTTTCACAAATGTTTGTAGAAGCAGTCTGCATTCCTAGGTGCTCGATTTTATACATCTGTGGCCATGTAGGTGATTGGAACACCTGAATCCAATGATTTGGAGGGGCATCCCAATACTTTTGGCAATATAATGTACCTTGTCCTTGTGCCACAGAAAGCAAATAGAAAAGGGAAAAAGGAGAAGTAGTGATTTTAACCCTTTTGCATCCTAACCAGAAGGAGAATAAAAGTTTTGGCTGTAGATGGGCTTGTAGAATTCTAATATGTCACAAGAAACTCATTAAAGTGTACGTTTGATCAAAACTTTATATATAGCAGAGCTTGCTCATAAATGCACGTTGTACCCTGTTATTTATTTGTCATACTGCTGTTAGTAGTCAAACATACCTGGTAATCCTGCCAGGATACAGGTATTATTTAGAACACATGATGTACCCAGCTTCACAACGGTTCACAACGGTGACTTTAAAAGGATAGTCAGCATTGTCAGCCTCGGTTGTCAAGTTTGTGGCTGGACTACAGGACAACACACCGACGTTACCAACATTGTTTTAGATTATATCTCTAATGTTAGTGCTCATGGGAAGTATAGGTCTGTGACTGTCTGTATGTGTATCAACACATAGAAATAAAGCACCGCTCCTCCATGGCTTTAGCGGGGTAAAGACAGCCAGGTGCTCGCAGGCGGCAGGAGTGTGTCCTCGCTCCAACCAAACAGGTATATAGTAAAGGAAAAACCCGGCCGCACTCCATTCTGTGCTAAATCAGTCTATTTAACATCTGCCCATGGTCCGCTCCCTTTGACATGTTAAACATTGAAAATGAAAGAAGAAGGAGCTAGTAGAAGCTGTTTGGTTACTATGTTACTATGTGCAACTACTCCAATTCTGTCTGCTCCAGTTTTGATAAATTCCCTCCATTGTGTTTTGTTGCCGTCTGTGTCCCTACTGACAAGTCTTCCCCTCACTTCCCAGCCTGGCAGGATGTGAGAGGATGTATAAAAAGTTTGGGCTGGAGTTAATGATTTTGTATATACTTACAGATATTTGGTGAAATGCAACACTCTACTGGGTAACTAAATAAATACACAGTATATCCCTCTGTTTTAAAATAATAGCATACATAGTTACATTGATATCTAGGTTTAAAAAAGACACGTCTATTTAGATCAACCCTAAGCAAAAATAAAAAAAAGTAATAAAAAACAACAATTTTGTAATGCATGATTTACTCTGCTCCAATAAAGGTAAAAAATGCTTCCTGACGCCCAAAAGGCTGTCAACTGGCTCCCTAATTTATGGCTGCAAATTTCACTTTATCACCTAAGTTAATCTACAAGGCCAATACATTTTACAGTCCCAGGGGTAACCGCCGCATGCTATTTGTAAGGTAAATGCCTGGATGCTGATTCTCAAAAATATCCATACAAATCCAAAGTAGATATAGAGGAACTCACAGGTCTTGCAGGGGAGGTAAGTCAAAGCATCAACATTTGAGTGTCGACATCTTGATAGCGTTCAGTCTTGATAAAGATGGACTGAGCTCCATCGAAATGTTCACGATAAAATGCTGATGCTTTGACTTAACTTCATTGCAAGGCCAATACATTTTATATATCTACTTCATATCAAAACATATCTGTGTACTTTTACACTTTTAGTGCTGCAGAGTTGGATCATCTGCAGTTAAGAAACACAGAAGCTCTGTCTACCTGCTCTAACATTAAATGAATATATACTATAAATATTATAGTATAGATTCTTCACAAAGTGAATTCAAAAGCACTTTGTTTCTGCGGGCTGTCTTTCATCTCCAAAGCAAAAGTGATGGGTGACTGGTCTTTGGTAGAGATTTCAGTCTGGTTTGTGTATATGGAAGTGAACCACCTAATTTGAATTTAAATACAACAATAAATTTGCTGTCATAGTTGGAGTTACTGCCAAGCCCTATCTATGTTAATTGTTTTTTCCATTTAATGCCAGGTGGAAATGAGGTAACTTGCTTTTGACTTCCCAGTTCTAAGTGCACCATTCATTAAAATAATGCTATGCTCATTTGTCACAGTTGTGAATGTGTTTATCCCAAAAACTTTGACACAGAAGGAGTGCTGCTCTAAAATGTACTGAATCAGCGAGGCATCTGTCAAAATGTTTTAATGATAGACTGATTTCTAATATTCATTTACAGCATTAAATCTGGAAATAATACTAGAGAAATAAAGAATGTTGAGAAAAGATGTTTTGTATATAAAAATCAATTAACTTATTTTGAATGGAATACAGATGTGTATACTGCTCTTACATTGGGTAATCATGGGTGGCTTGCGTTCTGTGGCTCTTGGGAATCTCCGCTGTCTTTTTGGTGACAAACTTGTTATAGAGCGAGATGATGCTGAACTTAATTTCCAGCTTCGGAAGAAGACTTCTGTGCACACCAGTAGAGACAACACAGCACAGAGGAGCATCAAAGCAGGAGCTGTCCTCTTCCATACCTTCATCTTAAGAACAATCAAGGCATTGAGACTCTGCAAAAGACAGATACACATGCCAATGTCAGCATATATAGTGGTACAGCATTATATTTTATTTGTGTAGGGAAACTTACAAAAATGTCATTAAATTATAATTACAACATTCGTAGGGATTCTGGCACATTTTCAAAACTGGTCCAATCATGCTTGACCTAATCTGAACAAAATATCAGCTCTACACTGATGTGGCGGGGTGTGTTTCAGACTTCTGCAAAGAGATCACGCCAAGAACAAAGGTCCCTTCTGCAGCATGGTGGCAAGACACTCTACTCAAGGCTGTGATTGCTTTTTAACCACTTCAGTCCCGACAGCTGGCATCCAGCATTAATCCCAGGAGCTGAAGCGATCAGCTCCTGGGCTTTTGATCGTGTTACACAGTGTTCCATAGGAGCAGATAATTTTAAACACAATGCTTCGGCATTGTGTTACAAGTGAAGGGAAGTGACGTCACAATTGACACCATAACACTTGTACAGATGTTCGTCAGAGCTAAAGCAGCACTTACATGCCTTTACCTGCAGCAGCAGATCACTCATATAGTGATCCTTTGCTGCCTGATTGTAGCCAGCAATAGATCACTTTTAGAAAAGATCTATTGCTGCACAGCTGCAAAAGTCTCCACTGACCAGACTGATCCCCCATGAAGAAAAAAAAGTAATGAAGTCTCCTGATCTGACTGACATTCCAGTTTAGTGCATAAGCATCAAATGCTCACGTAAGTAAACACAAATGAGACATTTTTAGTGATCACAAGTCTGTAAAATAAGGGTATTTTTCCTTGGCTTAGCTAAAGAGGTGAAGCTGTGCTGACTCCAAACATCCAATTAAAAGTAAGCGAAACTTGTTTTTGTTTTGTTTTTTTCATTTTCCTTGCACATGATTGGATAGTCCTAAAAATTTAAATTTTCACCACATTCACTAAGTTGAGGAAAAATATCCCTAAAAAGTGAACATCCAAATTACCTTTAGTAAATCAATTCCCTTGTCCTAATGAGAATTCCTAGTTGAACATAGCTGTAAATTGCTGTGGAAGATCAGGCTGTCAGTTTAATTTTCAGTTAGTCATGAAGGATATTTAGGGCTGCAGACCACTTCATTTTAAAAGAAATGCTCTGAATTTTAAGGCTTGTGAAATGTTTTTGTATTTAGGTGACAATTACATGGGTTGCCTATTTGTAATTTTGCCCACAGTTTTACTTTCAAGTCTTGGCAGTTTTGGAATAGACTAAAGCACATTCGATGTTGGGCAATAACCAAACTATTTTAATTATTGGCACTAAGAAGGCATTTTACACTATTAATTGGTATGTAGGATCTACAAATTAAATTCCACTATCCTTTCTCTATGTCCTTCTCAAGAGGACAAGAATGAGATTTCTCCTCTCCCTCCTGTTATTTACTATCTTCATAGAACAGCAAGTGAGATATCAAGATGGATTTATTATGAGAATTACTGCTGTGAATGTGCAAGTTTCTCAAGCACTGTTCATTGATATACCCATATTGCTGTCTAATACCACCTCTGCCAAATATTGGACACAATTATTTATATGGAACTTTTTCCTGGGTACTTTTATTGATAACAATAATGTGAGATCTAAATGTGCAAATACAAGCTTGGAATCTTGGTAGCCAGCTCCAATAGTATAATTTACAAATTACAACAATGGCATTCTTTCTCATAATTTCTTTCAGGTGCCTTTTAAAGAAAGCGATAAGCTTTAGGAGACTATTACAATCTCTACACTGGGGATAGCCAAACGTCGTTTCTCCACCTGTGGTGAAAACACAAATGCCATTAGACATTGTAAGACTCTGATAGCCACGAGCATGGCTCTCAGGGGCAAATCCATGATAGAATTTGTAATCTTACTACAGCTGTAGGTCCGAAGTTCGGCTTCCCCTGCTTTTCACACCATTCAGATGATATGGCTCCGATATGATATTATAAATTTAACCAAACATTTTCTATGTTATTTGGAAGGGGTTTAAAGCTAGAGTAGCATTGAGCTGATGTTTTGGGCTGTGAGGATGTGGAAAAGTAAGCAGGGTAATAATCTGTCCAGATGAGGGACAATGCATAGATCTGTGCTGCAATGAATTTATATGAAAGTACTATACAAAATATTTTATGAGCCACCATAGAAAATCAGACATCACACCCCTATATTTACAGTAACCACAACAAACCAAAGCAATGGGGCTTTAAAGGTGTCATATCCGGAATGAGTGGAACACAAACAAGTCTCACAACAACATACATGTTTTTTTACATTTATTGAAATATATAAAATGTTAAAATGATTAAAATAATCCACTAACACTGGAATATACAGCATGTCACTGCTCCCATTACATTTTATACCATGGCATTAGCCCCCTTGGACCCGAAGTGTCGATGATTAACATCAGCACATTGTATATATAAACTGCTTAACAAACTCTTTTTATACATCAATCTTCTCATGAATATTAACTAACATATTCCTCAATCATATCATTCGTCCATATGTCGTGCATCAATGTGCAGTGGGTCTAGCCTTCTACCCATTTTGCCAAAGCTTCCTCAGGAAGATAGGAGGCAGTCTGAAATATTTATATCATAAACAGGTATACAGATAAACACAACTAAGCCCAACTAACGGGCGTACAGATTTATGTAGCCATCCAACATTCAATATTATGCCAATAAACACCATCTTTTGAGACAATGGTGATGAATGAGTCCACATATCCAGGCTATATCCCCCAACATCCAGGAGGTAGAGAGGGTAGGGAGCACCTAAGAAATCCCAGATAGGAGATGCCTGATAACCATCCATCTGTACCTACACAGATGTTGGGGGATATCCCAGCTCTTTAAAACCCCTACACAGCCTGTTCCTAACCAATTCCCAGCAGGAAATGCTCAAATTGGCCTCATTGCTTTCAACTATTATGTCACACCATTCCTGTCAGTTAAGCAAAAACAGCATTGAATGTTTCCTCTATGTGAGGTTTTCATTCTGTATGGTTTTACAAAGGGCATGACTAAACTTTTTCAGTCTGGCATAAACAACACTAACTGGCACATTATGAGCAATTCTTTTGGGCTTTGCAAAAGGTTTTGCATACAAAAGAGACATTATATTGAAGAGTATGTCCCTGTGTATCCAGAAATGTTGCATCCGGCCAGCACATCCATTGTACACTACATGACACCAAATTTTCCTTTATCAGAATGAGTAGCCTGTGGCCCTTCTGCTACTAAAGTGTGATACAGCAAGTAATGTGCTAAAAGCAGAAATGACCTAAGTCGATTGTTATATTTTGAATAAAAAGACTTGTTCTGTGAAGCTCAGACCTTGGTATTTCATTTATGTCAGCTGTTTAGACAAAATAGACTTCTGTGTGTCATGAATTGACAATAATTCTTTCTAGAACAATCATCCTTAACCAGTTGACATCCGCGGTGTTAAACCCCCTTCCCATCCAGGCCATTTTTCAGAAGTTGTTGTGTATGGAAGTACGCTGAATCCTCGGACATATCTTCTACAAGGAAACAACACCAATTTTTGTATCATAGTGCTTAAAAATATAACCTACACATGTTGTATGCAATAACTACAGGTTAGGTATTGCATTGTCCATTGCATGCGTCTACCTTTACTGTCACAGTATTTTCGAAATAAAAAATAAATCAAAAGATGGGTGAAATAGATGTATGGCTTGTGGCACCCACTTACTAAGGGGCGCTTTTTACATTTCATATACAGGTGAAACTCGAATAATTAGAATATCGTGCGAAAGTAATGGCAGTAAGTGCTGCAAAAGGGGCCCAAACCAAGTACTGAGTACATATGCATGCTTGTACTTTTCAGAGGTCTGATATTGTTCTATGTACAATCCTTGTATTATTGATTGCATGTGATATTCTACTTTTTTGAGGTTGTGGATTTGGGGTTCTTGGGGTTTTCATGAGCTGTAAGCCATAATCATCACAATTATGACAAATCACGGCTTGAACTATCTTGCTTTGCATGTAATGAGTCTATCTCATATATTAGTTTCACCTTTTAAGTTGCATTAGTGAAATAAATGAACTTTGCACGATATTCTAATTATTTGAGTTTCACCTGTATTCATTCTCCACTGAGATCAATCCTTTCTGCCTGGGAAATCTTTTATCAGCTGTGGCATTTTACAATATGTATCCTAAATGTAAGATTACACATGATATTGTTTTCCTTTTTTTGTTGACATTAACTTTAAAGTATATATAAACCTAGTCACTGAAATCTTTAACATACTAATGTAATTTCAAAAGTTACATTCAATATTTTTACATTTTCAGCTTTTATTAAAATAATACCTGGTGATTCTGCCACAAACTCTGCCCATCTCCCATTTGTGGTCCTGCACTGCTATTCTATCACATGGGTGTCCCATGAAGACTACAAGTGGCTGTTTAAACACACATTCTGTGGAAATGATCCACCATTGTCACCATCAGAAACCCACCCTGAGAAATGCCATTCAGCCATAACTGGAGTGCATGCGTGTAGACAGGAAGTGGCTGCAAAGAGGCTGCAGATCCACAGCACTGAAATGCAATTAAATAAGGTGAAAATAATTACTATATTAAAAATAGGCAATTGCTCATGATACACAGTGCTTCAGCAAACTAAATGTAATTCATGTAGGGTTTACATCTGCTTTGTTTACAGATTAGTCTTACAAGACGAAATCATACTGAAATGAGAATGTACATTTATGTCTGTTGGTTGCCTGTTAAGGTAAAACAGTACAATATTTTATATATGACCCTGAAAACAATTTTGCAAGCCCTTGGGAATAATCGTGACACCAAGTACTACCTGTTTCTGTACTATTTCCAGAATTTTGTAGCAGTTGTCCATTTGCATCTTCTGTCTTCCTTTCCATGCCTCAAACAGGTTTCATTTCTTGCAGTTCCCAACATTTTTATCACACAAGGTAGCATTGCATGGTGATGGCAGCTGTTTGAGAATTCGTAAGCAAAAAAATGACTACCAATATGAGATAAAATCCCTGATGACTAACCAAGCCCTTACAATAAAACCATGTGTTATACAGAGAATTGGCCTCGGGTTCATCATAACATGGCTTCAAATAGCCTTTGTATACAGAATTAGTTTTTCCTCTCAAAGAGACATTTGGCACTTATACAAACAGTAACAAAGCTCCTGCAGTATATACTTGACTAACTCTTTGCTAAATTTCCCCAGAGGTAAAGCACACTGAAATCATTTCAGAATAGAAGAGTCAGGCACTTTGCACATAATCCTGACACCTCCCAGCTGCTGTCTCTATCCTTTACAGATTACAGCAGTATGCCTTCTTCTCTCACTCAACCAACAGAGGGATGCTGATAATGTCTAATATTTTCCACAGACCTTGGAAACCTGTGCTTGCTGAGCCTAGCTAAACCAAAGGTACCCCTGCTCCCTAGCCCCACCCTACTGCAAACAATGAACTAAACCAATTCCCTGTGTGGTAACACAACATGCTGGGTCTGAATTCTCCGAGACAACTGGCATGGTCACCTTATTAAACAAACAAAAAAAAGCTTTCTGAGTATATACTGTTTTAGTACCATGTCTTGTTAAACATAATAAAATTTGCACCAGCTACTAATATATATCTGCATTTTCACATTATATATTATGTTTATTTACATAACACATAGTAGTTATGGAGCAGAAATATCATTTTTTTTGGCACTGCTATGTATACTAGTATCAGCTATGGCTCAGCATGTGCGGTGTACACCCAAAAAAAAAAAAAAAAAACAACAACATTTACTAGGAGGCAGGTACAAGTTTGTTTTTTTGCCAAAAGAGACTTTGAATGTCTTGCCTGCCAAAACAATGTATTCATTTTTGGGCGACTTTTGTTCTGCTTTAAGGAGTTTTCTGTGGGAGCTGCCCTTCTCTGGATTAGTTGATTTCTCTGGTCAGGACAGAGCATATCAGTATGCATGGTGTGGTGTAGCACACTTCAGCAGAGACCTGAACAGTGAGAGGTTGTGTTTTCAGAAGTTGGTTTCTAAATTCCCCCAGCATGGGAAAGAATGGCACCATTGGCCGTACTCCCTCGGAGGCCATCGAGCATGTCTAGCCTGTGAAGGAGACGAGTCACTGGTAGTCTATGCGGAGTAAGCAACCTAGGACAATTTATTTAGATGGAAACCCTTGAACACTGAAATTGAGAAATAATTGCTGCTGTTTATTCTGTTGTAAAGGAAAGATCCAGTGAAGTGGACAACAGCTGAGTGAAGTTTGATTTTCATACATACCATAAAAGAATACCTGTCTAAGGGAATAGTGGCTGCAGAGAGGCTGAGAGTGCAGAGATGGTGAGGACCATGAGGAACAGCACAGGCCAGGTAACCTTGGGTTGAGGCAACCAAATATGGTGGGCTTCACAATGGAAAATACTTTCAGGGTTATTCACAAAAGGGTCAAGAGTTTTGGGAAGGCAGGAGAAATAAACAATCTAGTCCAAAATAGCTGATTTCCCAAAAATTCTCCAATTCATCACACTCTTCAGTTCAGCTATGTTGTCATAGATTGTTCACTTCTCCTGCTTTCTCCAAAACTCTTCACCCTTTTGTGAATAACCCTGTTTGTTTTCCCCTGGAGACCCAGAGAGAGGGAGAGATATGGGTGATGTGCTATCTGTGTGGAACAGGTGAAGTGGTGAAGAGCTTGTGGTCTGCTGGGCACTTGGCTCAAGGAGTATAGCACGCTGAGAAGGGAGTGTAAACTTAGGGGTCTATTCACTATGCTGCCCGTACAGCACCCCCTCGGTTCTACTGTCCTGGGGCCGAAGCTAGCCAAAGGATCGGCCGAAGCTACGGCCAGATCCCTCGGCAGCTTCGTGAATAGACCCCTTAGGGTTTTACAAAAACTGGGAAGCTGCAGTGAGAAGTGTCTGTGGAGAAGCATCTTAAAGTATAGTTAAACACCCGTTGTTTTTTTTTTTTTTTGCATATATCTACTGCTAGCAAACAGTAGATATATGCAAAAACATAAAAAAATATAAAAAAGTTACCAAAAAGGTAATTACTTACCTTTGTCACCACCGCTTGCTCCCGTCTGAAGATGAGGAGCTTCTCGAGCGGATGAGCAGGATGATGGGGCGGGCACATCATGGGCAGTAGAGATCTTCAGCGGGGAGAAGAGGAGAGACACAGCGAAGGTGAATGCACGCAGCTGTGAGAGTGCATGTGGGACAGACACCATGGGACCCAAGGAGTCTGCACTGAATCAGAGACCGGCACCAGCCGGAGGGACTTCTCCATACAAGTGGAAGGGAGATGATTGGATCAAGAGGCATCATTTAGGGTAATTCTATAAAGCAGCATGGGGGGGGGGGGGGGGGAGATTTTTTTTTCTTTA
>NW_017306680.1:896286-933187 GCF_000935625.1 Nanorana parkeri
GAAAAAAGAGGCGGGGGGGGGGGGGGGGGTGAGCATTTTTTTACTTTAATGTCACTTTAAATAACAAATCCTGCTCTGTTGTTGTGTAGCTACTACTAAAATTACAGTTAACATATACAGTACATAAACTGCTTTACCACCATCAGATTTGTAATTCTGCATAGCCACTTATGTTATCTACCTACTCTGCCGGACAACACAGCCAGTCTCCTTACCCCCAGTGCAGAACCAGCACAACTTGATCAAGAACACACTACTAGTCTGACTTGACATTGAGGGAGCAGCAACACAGTGATTCTCCATCTTTTCACTCTTATCTCTACTCCTGTCATCATGTGCACTTGCAGCACCGCATGTGCTGGACCTTTCTGTCTCTCAGTTTTAGTCTCACTATACAGGAGTCATAGGGGGCCCGATTTTAAGACAGATTGAGATACTTACATTGGTTGCAGAGGCAGCCTTTCCCCAATAGTTACAGTATAAGTCACATATGTTGTATATTGCAATGCACTTTTTTTCAAGATAGGTTATTAGCCTTTCACGTTTTTGTTTTATCAGGTGCTTAAACATTAGCTATGTAAGTATAGTACTCATACATGGGCAAATTTTGTTTTCCTAAAACATGATTCCATTATGTATCCTGGAACTATAAAAATCTGTGGCATGCTAAAACATCCTGTGAGGATAAATCAGTAACCATTCGTAGAAATAAGTAAGATAGTTGCTGCAGTTCTCCAACTGTGTCATTGGTTTATACTAAATAGGAACCGTCAAATATTTGTCTGTTGATTCCTTGGTGGTTTTGGAAAGTAATTGATCTCTGAGTCTGTCAACTTGTTGTTTCCTGAAATGTAATTTCCCTAATTATTAATGGGGTGATATCCAAATTAATTCAATTTTTGTTTGGTGGAAATAAATTTACCTGAGCTGGTTTAAATTGAAAATTAGAAGTACATAACCAGCATATGCAGAACACTCATTTTTATAAAACTGATCTATAAAGTTGAACTCTAGGCAGATAAAAACAACGCAAATGAATGCAGCTCTGTATTCATTAATACATCATTAAATGTATTTTTTTGGAAATGCAACTAGCGTAAATATATGAATTTGATTTGTTGTACACATAAATACAAATAAGCTCCCTTATTTGTATATCAGCTTTGTATTTAGCTCTATGCCTAGTTTTCAGCTTTAAGCATATAGTGTGTTTTGAAGAAGTTGCAATAGAGGTGGTTTTCTGGTTCCTGGTAGACCTCACAGAGCTTGCTCCAATGAGAGGTAAAGCAGTGTTTCTCAAAAGCAGTCCTCAAGGACCCCGGTAGGTCACGTTTTTAGGTTTTCCATCATTTATTTACTATGACTGGCTCAGTAATGTTAGCACCTGTGTAAATTGAAGTAAAAATCCTAAAAATGATCTTTTGTGGATCCTGAGTACTAGAGTTAATGAACACTAGGCTAAAAAAACAGTATTATTAATTAATTTATTTAGGTATTTACACATCATAATCTTTAACCACTTGCTGACCATGTGTTCAGACCCCCTTCCTGGCCAGGCCATTTTTCAGTATTCAGCGCTGCAGTACTTTGACTGACATTTATTACGTCATGCAACGCTGTACTAAAATGAATTTTATAAGAAAATTTGGGGACAGATAGAGTTTTCTTTTGGTGGTATTTAATCACCCCTGCAGGTTTTTTTTTTTACTATATGTAGGAAAAATTACTGAAAATTTTGAAAAAAAAAAAAAGGTTTTTTTTTTTACATTATGTTAGAAAACAATTATTATTACCCAATATTTTGGTAAAATATAAAAGACGGGGTAACGTCAGGTAAATAGACACCAAACATGTCAAGCTTAAAAATTGCACGTACCCGCGAAATCGCAAAAACTACCATACCCAAAATTGACCATAGACGACACTTTAAAAGCTTTTACAGCTCATCAGTTTAGTGTTATCAGTGATTGATGGCCCTAAAATTATTGCTCTCCCTGCGACGTTCGCGGCGATATGTAACATGTGCGGCGTAATGGGCGCAATCGACTTTTTCGCAGGTATGAGCACCTGACGCATGTTTGCATGTGTGTATGTAAGGGTGGGGACTTTTAAAAAAAAATTGTTTTTTAAAACACGAGAATGCGGAAGTGATGTAATATACTTCACTTCCGCATTTTGACCCCGGGGAGGGGACCGGAGGGAGATCGTGTACCGACCTCCCTCTGATCCCCTGTCAGAGAGGCACTGTGCTGGTCCCGGGCTCGCACCGGGCACAGCGGAGCCCGGAACCAGCATTACAGCGGGAGGGGGGGTGGACATGGGCCGGCAGCTTATACAAGCGATCGGATCGCTTGTATGTTAACAGGCATCGGTGCCGGTTTTTACATTTTGTGTCTTTCCCGCTTGAGCGCGCTGCACGGCGCGCACGAGTGGGCGGGGCTAACAGGCTGTATATACACGGCCTGTTACATCCAGGAAGCTCCCGGCCGGCCGTTTTTTCACAACGACCGGCCGGGAGGTAGTTAAAAATAACTTTAGTAACATTTTATTTGCAGCTATACCACTTTGTTAAATACTGTGAGTAGACGGAATCTGGAGCAGTTGCCCATGGCAGCCAAACATCAGCCACTTTTCATTTTCAAACCATAACTGAACAAACTGAAGAGAGAAGCTGATTAGCTGCCATAGGTAACTGCTCCAGATTCTTCTGCTCCAGTTTTGATAAATTCCTTCCTTTTTGGAGACTCACATATTAACCCTAAAAATAATACATGCTTAATCTGATTACCAACCACATGATCTCAAGAAATGTAACTGACTAGATGCTATGTAGAATAAAATAGATTCCACTTACAGCTTATTCAATAAAATGCACATTAAAATGTTAGTAGTATAACGTATATAGAAGTAAGAAAGATGGATCTGAAAATTCTTTGTACAGAAAGAAAGCATAACACTTAAGAGATAACATAATACACTTGTTTTAAAAGAAAGACAGACGTAGTGTTCTAAGGTAGAGCTTGTTCTGGTATTACAGCCAACCGGGATGTTGACTCATGATAACTGCCATTATTCAGAGCCCCCTCACTGTCTATTTACAACACACGGATTCCTTTCCAACAGCGCTAAAAGGTTTCTGGGACTTCATCCATCCCCCTTCCCCCCCGCTATGAGAATGTGTTATATGTAGTTCGTGGTTGGCATATGTCCTGAGGATTACAGGAGAATGCTGGGATCTAGAATATATATTGACTTTTGAGGTACAAGCTTAAGGAGTGAACGGTAAGGTAACAGAGGAGAAAATAGGATTGGCACTTTGAGTAAAGAAAAATGAGGAGGAAAGAGTGAGGACACATTCCTAATAAATGGGTCAATCAAGTTTGGGTCTATAGCCAGAAAGAAGAAGTGTACATTTAACAACATACAGATAACTCTGAGGCTGGTGATTAAAACTGTTTGATATGATGAAAGAAGCAGGCATTAGTAGGAAGATGCAAGGACTGGCATATTTTTTAACGATTAAAGAAATTGGAGGAAATGAAAACAGCAATGGCAGACATGTATCAATTTAATAATTTATCCAAAAATTCAGATGACCAGTGTATGGGGACAGCAGGCTAACCCACTCCCCAATCCCATATTGCAGCATGGTGCAGCTGTGTAACCTTTGCTCAGGCTGAAGCACGTCACGTGGGGATTGGGGGGCAAAACTAAAACTATGCAAATATAACATTTTGTGAAGTCAGAATTTGCATAGGATATTCTATGGGGCACAGCAGTGCTGGCAGAGGGATTTTTGTTACAAAAAAGGGACATGCTCACAAGACAAAGATGTATACCAGTATATACCAGTTTCTGTGCCTTAATGGAAAGCATCTCTAGGAAAATAGATATTCTTATATCATAGGTATTTTTTTCTATTTTGTTTTATTTAAGTAAAAACTTCTTAACTACATGCATTGTTTTTATTTTATTTTTTCCCGCTAGCTAGTATCCATCCACATCTGAGCAGCATTGTATACTAACTACTTTCTTCATTATGATATTACATTGCTTTGGTGTTATTTTCCACTGTTTCTTAAAATGCTTCCTCCAGACTATTTATTGCATTTGAAAACCAAGGGTTAAAGGGCACAATGTTTGAATGTTGAGTGCTACTTTGTGCTCAAGGTTTCTGTGACAGTGTGCAACTTTATACTTATGAATAAAAAAGCAGCAATGGCACTGTATACATGTGTTATGATGGTAATGACCAATGTTATACATCCTGCAAAAATATAATAACTTTAACCTTGCTATTGGGAATAACATATTAATGCTGCAGAATATTGTATTTTAAAATGGGATCTTAGGTTTAAATAATCTTCCGGGGGCCACGCAGTATAATAACAGTGTTGTTTATGCAGAACTCTTGGATTTTATCAGAGCTAAAAGCTGTAATTCCACTTTTTAACTGCAGCAATAGTGTTGTCATTTGTTTCTGTTCTTTCCAAGCCCCATTTATTATTGTAGCGGCAATAACTCTTTTGACCCATATAGACAAACATCAAAAAGGCAACAAGATTTGAACAAGGTCATCAAACACCAGATCTGAAAGGGTATAACTGAGCTATATATATGACTTCTCATTGATGTGTACAGGCCACTAAAGGGTCAAAAAGCCAAAACATGTTTTGAAGTAGTTACAATTGTACAGCCTACCTGTAGAATAGTTTAGTATTCTGTGCAGGCAGTCTTTTGTTTCATCAGTCTTGTGACATATGTTTAAATGATTCCTGGCCTTTCTGCACTGTTTAAGTACCTGCGTCACCCACCACTAGCGCACATAATATGACACTATCACAACTGTATAAAATAAATACTTTAGATGTAGTGGGATTGATTTGCTAAAGGCAAAATAATAAAGTGAATAAGGTTATGCTCTGCTGATATCCATCATCTAATCATGTGCAAGAAAAATAATGTTTTTTAAATTTAATTGTATTTGCACATGATTGTGTTTTCTTTGCAAAGTGAATTTACCACATACACAAAGCTAAGAGAAAATTCCCCTGCAAAGTAAACAGTCTATTTGCCTTTACGAAATTAACTCCAGTATGTAAGCTACCACAACACTGCCTTTTCCACTTCAACAGCCTGTGCTGCCAAAGCTCTAATCAATCTGGTTTTAAATGTTAACTGTTGCTGAATTAATATAAATGTAATATAGAAAAAGGACTGTACGTTATTACACCAAGCCTAGACTAAAGCATGGTCTGTCAATATACATATGACCTAAATGGATGCTTTAAATCTGCTTGAGGTTGTGCTATAAAATTATATTTTTATATATACACTTTTTTTTATATATAAATGATATTTTTATGTTTCTTCCCGCTGTTTTAGTCTGTGGACAGTTTAATCCCACAATGATATACTATACGATTAACTTGTCAATAAACAAAACAGTTCTTAGTCTGGCTACATACCGATTTTTAAATACAATCTCTAATTTTTTCACAAATCATTCAGCGAGACTGCAGAATGCATTACATGGCTTATGGAAAACCACTAGAGGTCGCACTTAGAAATCCTTATATAAAGTAGAAAGATTATTATTTGACACAAAAAAAATGCTTAGCAATGTAAAAGTCACACAGAAAGTTTGTTTTCAGGTTAAAGTTGTCATAACAATATTAAATGACAGTTACTGAAAATACATAGTAGTTTGAGTGGTATTAATAGTGTATACTAGTATTTTAATACACAAAGCCAATGTGTACTTTTTAAATTCACTAATATATTTCACAACCGCAGGATTCTCTGTTGCTGGGTACCAACAATCCACAATACACTGGCATTTGGACCACACATCTTTGCCAACTCTAGCTACTACTGAATGTCAGACCCTTTATTGCATTCATCTTTATAATGGAAACTGCAATTCCAAAAACAGACTCTGGCAGATGTAGTTATAAATATTTCTTATCTTGCCTTGTACAGTGTAGTGTAGACATTTGCAGGCTGTGAAGAATATTTAAAGCCCCCAAAGAAACAGTTCAGATCTACTGTTATCTATCCGCTGTCAGAGAGAAGCGTGGGTGGAAAGGACAACTCTGTGTGTGGGCAGTAGCTTAAAAAGTGACAATGAGGAAGAGCACAGACTGTCAGACATTTAATTCTCAGTAACAGTGTTCACTAAATAAAGTTTTGTAAATTAATTATTTAATATTTTCATGGATGATAAAACTAGCACCTTGTGACTGGAAAGTACTCAAAGATATATCTAAGCAACTACTAGATATCTAATTATATGGCATAGTGCATCAGCTTAAATATACTAAGTCACCAGCATGATTTTATTTCAAATTTAAAAGCGGTACCTCAGTTATACATACTATATGGTGCATGTGTAATACTGAGTTAATTCTGAGTTTATAGGACAGTAAATTAGGTTAGAGAAGGAAAATGACAGAATGTGCTGCCACTGAGAGAAGGCTGGAGGAGATGTGCTATAGCATAAAAAAGTAAATAGGGACCTTAATAATTTAAAATAAAAAATACCTTATTATTATACAGCGGTTATATCAGGTAATAATCCACACCAGTAAACTTCATTTTCCTGTTAGGAATTCAGAAGCTTCATTCCTTGGCTGAGGGTGTAAAGTGACAGATCAGACTCAAGCAAGGATAGGGCACTATGTCACACGAGACATGACAACATGCTCATTGATCCACAATGTAATATGTGACCTTTGGCAGCCACAATGAGACCAGAGCTGGCTACTGTCCATGGTGCTGAAATGCCCCTCAGGGCAGGAGTGTTTTGAATAGTGCCTTCTTCTTAACACCCACACTAACATGCATGTCAGCACTGCACACAGAGATACATAACTCTACTGATTTTTTTTTTTTACTTTAATGTTTATGGTATGTCTTCTATTATACGTTTCATTGGGGCTGATTTACTAATGCTCTTACAAATTTGACAGGCCAGTGCTACCTGGCAGATACCTAAATGGACATATTTAATAAGGTCTAGATGGCTGTCGCAAATCTGACATAGCAGCTCGGTGTAGAACCTCAAATTTATGACAGCGTTTATGAGTGTGTGCCTGCAGCTTTTAGAGATCCACCAGCTAGGTAGTGGACGGCTACTTTTTGAAAGATATTTTGTATGCAAACTGACTACTATTAAAACAGATAATCAATAGCAATATAATAAGCACGGTGGTATACATCTTATAGCTGAAAATTACAGTACTTTTTATTCTGTAAACCTGATTCACAGACCTGAATGTAACAGAGTGCTGAAAGGAAGATGGAATGGTAGCCACATGAATGTGCGGTAGCCAGGCAGAGATCTTAGGTAAGCTTTTTGCTTGCTTAGGCATCAGTAGTTGGGTTTTTTATGTTAAATGTACATCTGTCCACTGTTTTGGCAAGAAATTTAATTTGTATTGCTTTTATTAAGTTTTAATATAAGAAATAGAGGAATTGTACAGTGGGTCATGCATCATTAAAATGTAGTGTAATTATATATTTCCAACCATTTCTATCTACACAATCCATCTGCTGAAGAATTAGCTACCCACAGATAGAGGTTGTTTTGTGGTGACACTTAAAAACATGGCTAATAGTCGTGGAGTGATCAGCAATATAAACGTAGAGGGGTCCAGGACCACTCTGCCTCCTTGAATGATTTTGTAAATAGATCAGTGGCAAAAGTTAAGTAAAGGTGTAACTGGGAGCAATAAGAAAAGAATACGAGAAAGAGAGAGGCAATGAAACTTTTCAGTGACCTCAGTGAGGTCTCTGCATTGGGATTATGTGAAGAAATTGTATTGAATCCATGGGTTCCACATAAGTTCAAATTTGGTTTTTGCATTATGCAATACACTCAACATCTTGTCCTTCACCATGATCCAATGCAATTTATGTTAAACTAATTCCAGAGGGACTGAGGGCTTATGTCAGCATCTACCAATAGCCAATAGCTATTCTAGTTGCTAGAAAGACATACAAAATTAGTCTAATGGTCAGTTGTAACCTTCTGGGGACATTTTGAGGTTGATCAAGGTAATGTATTGATCAGCGAACACTCTGATCCAAAACATTTGAATCCTTGGGCATGGCTACCAGATATGGAACATATTACCCTCTTTAAGACATCCTTAGAAGAGGTATGGGGAGAATATTTGGCTACCCTTGTGGGAACTAGGTAACACCTGAGAATGAGCTTATAGTTTACCTCCACTAATGTTGTGTTGATAGAAATTGGAAAGATTCATGGCCATCCTTGCCATCGTGTGTCTCATAAGTTTTGCTAAAGTCTGTTTCCCAAAGGGTCATATGTCATGGCTTTTGGTATGTGAAATGTAATAATTATGTATAGTGGTAATGTAGCACCTAACACTAGAGATAGGTTTACTTTTTAAATGGCATCCAGAGGGAAACAGTTCTGTATGATAATAAAAGACGTTGCAGGGATGATTGGATCTGTATAAGTCTAAAAAAAATTCAGAACGGGGCAGTTGGTATCATCCTAATAATAAATAAATCTAACTTGTGGATTTAAAGCAGGGGTATCAAATTCCAACCTACTAAGGGCCATGCTGAGGGTTGTGAATAAAATCAGGGGCCGGACATAAAGAAGAAAAAAAAAGAACCCTGCTGCTTTTCACAGTACAAAGCTTGGGCCCAATAATCATTATATGACAGTCTTACTGTTCTGTGTGTGAGGGCACTACAAGTGTCAGCAGTCCCTGTACCCCATCAAATGGACAGGGACTGCTGACACTTGTAGTGCCCTCACACACAGAACACCAGGACTGTCATATAATGATGGTATGACTGTCCTGGTGTCTTGTGTGTGAGGGCACTACAAGTGTCAGCAGTCCCTGTTCATTATATGACACCCCTGTGTGTGAAATCACATTAAATGGACAGGGCCTGCTGGCACATTTAGTGCCCTCACACACAGTCACACACAGTCAGTCCCCCATACACACACTGGTAAGCGGGACTTACCAGTAGTGCTGAGACCAGAGGCAGAGGCGCAGAGGAACATGCTGGCGAGAAACCTGCAACCCAGGAGGGAGGTGCAGCTTAGGACAAACCTATGGGCAAGAATAAACCTGCGGCCCTGGAGGAAAGTGCGACCGAGGAGGTCCTCAGAGGGCGGCCGGCTCAATTGCAGCTCCAAGCACCGGCTGGTTAACCGGCTGTCCACTATTGGAATGAATGAATATATCTATTTATATAATACACACAATAGAGCTAATGGTATGTATATCGAGTGTAGATTAAGTTGGGTGTACAGTGTGTCCCACAATGCCAAGGAATGTGACAGAGATGAGCAGAGTATCGGAGGTTCAATATTTGGCAAGATCGATAACAAAGTGTCAATGGAATATGGTCGACCATGACAAGAGATGGATTCTACAGTAACCCATTGTGAGGCGTTTAAATTATGGATGATCATCGCAATCTGAGCTAATTGCCTGGTTTGATAGTTTTTGGTTAAGTTTGGCAATGCTAAACCTCCCATGTGTTTTGTTGACTTGATATCCTTTTTTGGCCACAAATACATTTTTCCACTGCACTTTGAAACTTCTCAATGTCTTTCTTATTAACTGAATTGGGAAAGGTTCTAAACAGGTATAACAACTGCAGAAGAGGATTCATCTTTATTAAATAAAGTCTACCAAACCAGGAAGGCAGAGATATAGACCAACTTGTAAGGTTCTGGTAATTATTTAAAAATTGGTGCGTATTTAGCCATATATAAGGATTGCATAGTAGGGGTAAGATTGATTCCTAAATACAAAAGTGTTGGATCCAACTGTTTAGATTCATGATATACAAGATTAAGATTAAGTGCCTGAGATTTAGAATTATTCACCCAAAGATCTTAGAGAAGTTGGAAAGAACAGAGAACAGATTCAGAAATTTTGTAAAGTAAAGTTCTAAACATTGAGATGTCATTTGCAAAAAATGAGCACTTGTGATCTACCATGTGGCAGCGAATACCCTTAAAAAAGAACTCCGAGAATTTAAAACACTCACTCTTGCAGTAGAACTACACCCTGCTGCAAGTGTACATCTAAGGGCTCAAACAAAGCAAAATACTCACCTGATCCTTGGTCCCACGGTGATCAGCATTCAGCATCAGCCTCTCTGCCACTCCAATCAGGTGTGGAATGTCCTTTGGTGTCCTCACGTCTAATGCAAGTCAATGGACCTGCATTAGATGTGATGACATCAGTGGTCCTTACTGTAGGCCATCTTAGTCCAGGGGAGAAGAAGCTGCAGTGATCAGTCTAGCAGCACAGCAAGACCGAAGATCAGGTGAGTATATCAGCTTTATTTGAGCCCCCTAAGCAAGATGAGCGCTAAACCCTTGTATTACAGGGGTAGTCCCACTGCAAGAGTAAGTTTTTTAAATTCCAGGAGTTCTTCTTTAATATTGGGATTGTTTATTAGAGTGATAGCTGGTCAGCACAAACTATAGTGGTGGCAACAGGCACCCCTGCCTTTGCCTCTTTGAATGTTAATTGGGGATGAACAAAAGCCCTTGAGAGAGATTTGAGCAGTGGGGGTAGCATATAAAGTAATATTCATAAGAAGTGATTTCAAAAGCCGTACGATTGCAGTATAGATATGAGATACCTACATGATAGGCAGTCAAATGCTTCATGTAAATCGATAGAGCATAGCCTTCCTATTAGGGTAAGAATCCCAATTAGATTGGGCGATAATATGGCAGATGAGGTTTAATGTCGATAAATGCAAAGTACTGCACTTTGGAAATAAAAATAAACAAATGGGTTATACAATTATGGGTATGCCACTAGGGAAGTCAGAAATAGAAAAAGATTTGGGGGTCATTGTAGACCACAAACTGAATGGTAGCTTGCAGTGCCAGGCTGCTGTAAACAAAGCTAGTAGGATCTTGTCCTGTATTAAGAAGGTGATGTATTGCAGAGACAAGTCTATAATTGTGCCACTTTATAGATCATTGGTTCGGCCTCATCTGGAGTACGCGGTCCAGTTTTGGTCACCAGTACTAAGAAAAGATGTCCTTGAGCTGGAGAAAGTCCAGCAGAGGACAACCAAACTAATTAGGGGAATGGAGGACCAGAGCTATGAGACAAGGCTACTGAATTTAAACATGTTCTCGTTGGAAGTAAGGAGATTAAGGGAGGATATGATTTTCATGTACAAGATGTTCAATGGTGACTGCAACTTTGCAACAAACTCTTTAAGATTAACTCCATTACAAAAACTAGAGGCCACCACCTAAAATTGGTGGAAAAAAAATTCCAGCACAAGGGGCGAAGGGGGTTCTTCACATTAAGAGCGGTTAGGGTCTGGAACTCACTGCCACGGGTAGTGATTTCAGCTAAGAGTGTGGAATTGTTCAAGAAACTTTTGGACGATTTCCTGAGGGACCGTAATATTCAGGGGTACAAGTATTCCTAAGAATGAGATGATGTGTGGACCTATATGGGTTGGACTTGATGGACTCATGTCTTTATTCAACCCCAAATACTATGTAACCATGTAACTATGTAATTCCACTATAAAGAAAAGTTTGGTCAGACACCTGTCTAGTTCTTACAAAACCAGTCTGATATAGGTGAATTTAATTAGCCGGGAAAGTATTCAATCTTACAACCAGGATTTTAGTCATTATTTTAATATAACATTTGATAAGATATATGGGTCTAAAATCAGCTATATCTGGTATATTGATGAATGATGCATTGTCAGCTGTGCCCAGACCATCGCCCTTTCTAATCTAAATTAAAAATGAGCAGAGGTGTGGAGCTAAAAGCTCCACAAGGGTCTTATAATATATATTGGAGAACCCACCAGCTAATATCTCAGCAATGGACAATTCCTTGTCCATTAAATCCATGTGGGCCTTATGTATTTCTTTTTATTAGGAGAAAAGCCACCAATTTAGATTTAAGTGGTGCTGGTTGCTGATATATGTTTGCATAGTACTGGGAAAATTCCTAAAGCGAGTCTAATTTTTAGGTACAACAGCCTAGGATTTTACTTTCTAGTCAGCAGCATCAAGTTTTGAGTAAAGTACTTATGTCTAATCCAATGTAGCATCTTTTCTGCACGCATTGTAAGAATTAGGCTTAGCTCTTTGCGAAGTAGTTTCAATTGTGTGTGTAATACTAATGTGGATTATTTTATTGTTATTTATTATTTTTTCTAATGTTATTAGTAGTTGTAGATATTCTTTAGATTTACAGGGTTATTCACAAAAGGGGGAAGAGTTTGGAAAAGGCAGAAGAAGTGAACAATCTAGGACAACATAGCTGATATGGAAAAATTCTCAAATTCAGCTAACTTTCCAGTCCAGCTATGTTGTCCTAGATTGTTCACTTCTCCTGCCTTCCCCAACCTCTTCACCCTTTTGTGAATAACTCTGTTAATAGTTTCTATTAGGGTATTGCTCACTGTCACTTATATCACTGCCCTTCCTTCTGGAGGATGACTACTTTTGTTCCCCATGGTCCCTGTGTGTGTTGTAAAGTAGCCACTGCTCCAAGCTCACTCCTGCGAAGGACTCCAGTCTCACGTTTAGTTTACTAATTTGTTTCGAGATTGTAGTCCCATATGGGAGCAAGCGTGGAACAGTGGCTACTTTACAACACACACAGGAATCATGGAGAACAAAAGTAGCCACCCTCCAGAAGGAAGGAAAGTGTCAGCATGAATCCAAAGATAAGCTACATTGTTGCTTAGAGTTTTTACCGCGATTCGCAATTTGGGGCAAATACGCCCCAAAGAAGCTCCTGTAAAACGCCCAGATGGGAACCATGCCCATAGGCAATCATTGGTTTTCACATGTTGAGCGTTTTATAGCGTGTAGGAACGCGCTGTAAAACGCCCAGGTGTGGATCAGGCCTTATGGTATTTGAATGCATTCTTAAGATTTAACTCCTGAGTTTAGTGTCACTTTAAGCTAGATGAGAATTGCCTGCCATAATTAAAGTGCCAGAGATATGTGGAATTAGTGTAATAAACACTTGTTTAAAGAATGATAATTAATTTGAATTTGTTGCATAATAATTAATTATAGTAATGGTATCATCTCATAAGCTACCTTACAGTCTTGACCAAACAATCTCCTTGAAACCATCAGATTGTTAGTAACATCATAGACATAAGTTTGCATAAGTATATGCAAAATCTTCACTGCCGTGATCCAGGTCAGTTCATATTTATAAAGTCAGCAACAAATAATGTCCTGATGGTTTCAGTCTCTATGCATTTTGCCCCTGCCCCAGGAGGGAGGTGTTTTGATGTGTTAAACACACGTAGTGTGCTAAACACATAATCAAATGAGCATATATATATATTTACATATATATATATATATATATATATATATATATATATATATATATGTATAGGAGAAGGGAGGAGCAGCAGTATAAAAGCACATGAAAATGCCACAGGGATAGGGACGACAAGTAGGGACCTACCCTCCCTACTAGTCACTACCCCTGAAGTGTTTTTTTTGGCGTAAAATCCAGCATCAAGCATGTTGTCCAGTGGTTTAAACCATGTGAATCACAATTACCTACTGGCTATGGCCACCAATCTTTACACAATGCATTCCTGCCGCAAAATGGCAGATTCCCAGTGCTGTCCACCAATCATGGAGTGTGCTAAATCATGTCAATGAGAGGAAGTACAAATATCAAAACCTTTAAATTGCATGCAGGAGACAGACTCAGAACCGGTGCTACCATAAAGGCAGCACAAGCAACCCCTTGAGGGCTCTGGTGGGGGAGGGCAGAATACACAGGAGCAGCGGTATGGACAAGGCTCTGAGCTTCAGTTTCATAGAGTCTGAGCCCCACCCCTTGTTCACTCTGCTGTGTGCTCTCTCTCTCTGGAGCGTGCTGGGAGCCCGCACTGTCCCTGAAGCTGTCACCTGCCGAGATATTAACATACGAATTGACGGCAGTATTTGCATATCAATAAGCTGCGACTAATTAACATGTATATATTGCTGCTAATTGATATGCAAATGCATACTTTCCCAAGGGCTCACAGTACTCTTGGACTGCATGGCACGCCATGTAATGAAGGAAGTACCGCCCACCATTGCTGCTAAGGAAGAAAAACCAGCCTGAAGATTGCAGGAAAAGGGTATGTTTAACTATGTGTATGTACATATATTAGAATTTAAAAAAAATAGTGGTGGAGGGGTATATAGCTTTGTCACATTGGCGGTCAGTGTATATACCTCCTTTACATTGGTGGTCAATGTGAATACCTCCATTACATTGGCGGTCAGTGTAAGGCCTCCTAACATTTTATTACACAGAATTTTTGCCACCATCAGCCAATCAGAATGGATATGTTCTGCTTCAGGATGCCACAGTTTATCTACATTAGGTGGTCCTGAAGCAGTTACACATGAGTTTAAGGTCACTTGTTATCTGCTATTAGTTATGCTTTCTTTAGTGAAGATCTATGGGGGTTGTGCTTGTATTGGGGTGCTCCATGGTAATGGACGTAGGGTGTCAATGCCTGTGGCTTTACATATAGGGTTTCAGTAGATGATGGTCTTTCTTTTCCCAAATGCTGGATATGTTTAGTGTGAGCTGTAACATGGACATCGTTTTCCTTTCTGGAGTGGTACACTTTGGGGTGTCTTTGTATTAGGGTGCTAATTTGGGGTGTCATTGCTTTTGGCTTCATATATATGGCACTAGTAGCTGTTGGTCTTCCTTTTTTCTAAATGCTTCTGAGATAATTGGTTTGACCTTTAACATGGATATCACAGATCTCCTATTGGTTTTGGAGTGCTGCTTTATGGGATGTCTATGCAGGGCTAGCGCTACCATAAGGCTGCCTGAGGGAGCCGGGGGGGTGGGTGGAAATATGCACCTTCGTCTGTGTAGGCGAAAACCCTTGCACCGGCCCTGGACACACCTGAACTAACAATTTTAGGAAAACCATTTCACAGAGACAGATGCAACTAGGGGGCTTGTTTAAACTTGAGGTTTCCCCAAGTAGTCATTATTCATAGAAAATGAAAGCTAATGCTGTATTGTTGCAGACATCATACATATTTTTTTCTTCTTCAATAAATAGTGCTTTAACCCCTTCATGACTGAGGCCTTTTTTTTTTTTGCACCCATGTTATATTCCACATTTTAGGCCTGAAAATGACTTAAAACCCCCAAACATTATATATTTTCTGAATGCCAAGACCCTATAGAATAAAATGGTGGTAGTTGCAAATGTTTATGTTGCGCAATATTAGCGCAACTCCTTATTAAACCCCAACATTTAGTGAAAAATTTAACTAAATGCCCCAAAACACAACAAAATACCAATTTTTAAAAATGAAATATAAAACATGAGGTTACAACGAGTAAAACGAGGTTAAAAATTGCGTGCGTCCGTGAAATGGCGAAAAACTGTAGTACCCCAAAAAGTCCATAGAAGACGCTTTAAAAGCTCCAACAGGTCATCAATTTAGAGATACCCCAAAATACTGGCCCTAGAATTATTGCTCTCACTCCAGCGTGCGCGGCGATACCCAACATGTGTAGCGTGTTCAAGATTGAAGTGCAGATCGCAGGCTTCAATAGCCTATTGCTGGGCTGCAGGAGCCCAGAACTGACAGCCCAGGGACCGGAAGTGATGCAATCTGCATCGCTCCCGGTCCCATAGAACGGGGAGGGGATCGATGAACGGAAGTTCGTCGACCTCCTCCCCAGCTCCCCGCGGACACAAAGATCGCCGGTCCCGGGCCCGTAGGAGGGGCAACGGAGCCCGGGAAGCACGGCGGCGGTGTCCGGCGGGGGGGCGGCCCCTTCTACGGGACACAGAAGCGATCTGGCGACAGGCAAGTCGCCAGAATCGCTTCTGTTGTAAAGCCGACAGTCGGCTTTACAAGTTTAAACAGACTCCCGGCGGCAATAGCCGCTGGGAGTCTGTTTAAACAGCCCCGATGCTGGCGACGTACACTATACGTTGTCAGTCACGACTCTATAGCCTCTATAGCCTCTATAGCCTCTATAGCCTCTGTACTTTAAGCATAGATGTGTTGTAGAGGTAAAATGTTGTCATTTTTTTCCCCTAATGTCAACGAAATTCGTCCAATAAGGAATTTTGGGAAATCGGGAATTTCGGATTCGTTTGCATTCGTCTTAGCTGTAATTCGGAATTCGGATGCATCCGAATCTCCGAATTTCCGAAAATTCGTCCGAAACGAATTTCGGAACGAACCGAATCGCACATGTCTACCCAGAAAGCTAGTGTAGAATAAAGCTGGCCGTACACTGCTTGAACTTTGTTTAATTCCTGCTGAATCAGATGATATTCAATCCATTGGAGGCCCAGTCAGCACCCCACACAGCTGAACAAGAGAAATTCTTAGTGTGTATGACCAGCTTAAGCCAACAAAAATCATTAATGCTCAACAGTTTTGAAACAGGGCCCACAAGTGCTGGTGAGTCCACCAGTATTAGTTTTGCTAGTGTACATTGTTTGAAAATTGATAAAATGGTCCCTATATAAGCTTCACCAAGAGCTGAAATGGCGTCAAGTCACAGAAAGTTTACTACAGTACACAGCATGAATGTAACTCACAATGGAGGGCACTGCCTGAAAATGCAGACATAACCCCTCACATACTTATTTTCTTTCTTCAGTCACTTTGACTAGTCATATTATTGCAACCCTATGAATTACAATTTCTTATCAGAAGATTGTGTAGATGCATTCAGCTAGACCGGTCAGAAAGAAATGGATAGCGTGCGTACAATTATCATTCTGTTAATTTTTAGCTTCTGAAAAAATAAAACTCAAGGTTGGATGCTACTAGCAGATGGTCAACATCAGGACTGCGGACTGTTTCTGGGTTACAGTGCCCTGTATGCTCAGCATGGCAAAGAAACACAACTGTTTATATTAATACAAGCATTATCTGTAACAATGTGTTCTCTCTTCTACAGGATGCCTTAGACAAGTAGATTAATACCCTAACTGGACAACATTATGTTTACTGAACAATTGCCATTTTCTTCCTAAAATATTAATGTCTTTTTTTGTTGTTGTTTTTTTTGCATCTTAGTGCTGCTGATCTCCTGTAGATCTGTAAAAAATAAATCAAAGCAACTACACTTTCTGTATTTTCTTGAATACATTTTGCTGGTCATCCTTTCTCAATCCAGAATGACTTGTCCAAAAATTTCCTGGGAATAAATATGGTGAAAGTTTCTCCAATCAACATAATCTGTTTATCATAACCAGCAAGGGGCCCAGGACCTCATGGGGGTAAGGGGCTGATTGTATTTGCACGATTGGAGCTAGCAGGTGTTATTAAGCCAACCAGAGGGAAGTTTTCACCATTTTCACCATATTTATTCCCAGAGAATTATGGTATTAGTCATTCTGAATTGAGAAATCTATTCAGATGACCAGCGAAACATCTTCAAGAAAAATACAGCAAGTTTAATTGCTTTGATTTATTTTTACAGATATACTATGATCTGGATGAATGAGAACCTTCACAGACAATGTGATCTCCTGCAGCCTCTTTCAGCCAGTTCCTGTCTATATCCACTCGCTCCAAAGTCAGTTGCACATCATTGGCCTGGACTGACTTCTCGATTAGTGATAGCAATGGATCATACCTGCACAATGCATGATATGGCTGCTGCTTGTAGTCTACACCAGAGGGATATGTGACAGGTTGGCAGTGCAGGAGCACAATGGGGAAACAGTTGTCAACCTAGTTGCAGATATCAAGAGACTAAAAACAGCTTTATAAAGTATATTAACATGTTTAGGCTTACATGAGAGTTAAGTGATTGAGTTTAGATCTACTTTAAGATTGCATACCTTGGGTCTAATAATGGGTAGACAAATGCACTAACAAATGCTGCACAGAGGCATAAGTGGCATTCTACATGTGCCGCCATCCATGCATAAATATAAATCAGCACAATAGCTATTCAAGCATGAGTTAAATATTTCATTTTCAAAGCACACATAACGATAAATGCACAGAGATCATTTCACAAAACAAATGAAACACAAACAGACACATGTACACAAACACAAATGGATGATATTACACACACATATTGCCAAAAACAGACCGTAATGATTTGTTTGGATTTTAGGTTTTCATAATCTGAAACACTCCGATCAGATTTTGCTGATAAAAGGAATCTTGATTTAATGGCTCATATCACATGTTAAACTAAAGCCAGGCAACACAGCATGGGAGCTGTCTGAAATATCATGTTTGTAGCTGGAATCATGCAAGTTGTTTGTATAAAAGAGAAAAATGTAGCCATAGGGCAGGAACAGAAAGTGACATGAAATTATAATTAAACCAAAATATTTGTACTCATATGATAATGATATTTAAAGTAAAATGTGTTTGCTTAGTTACACTTTTAGCTTGGTATCCATGTTATTTGTAGCCTTTTGTTTAAACAAAAAGTAGAGCCCTACTACAGACCCCCTCCCCCCATTGATATGGAGGGATCTCTGCTCAACGTTCTATGTCTCTAGAACTGTAATCTCAGACTCAGAGTGATGCAAGTCATGGCATCATTGAGAACAGAATGACTATATATGTGCAGGTTTGTTATCAAATATTAACCCAGTTTAGATATAATTTGCCAAAAATCAGGCATGTATAGGACACATATACTGTATATCTTGTTTGATCAAAGACCTCTAATATATTGGAACAGTGGGTTGATCAATTTTGAAAGTGTATTGGATTGTTATGCAACTGTTTGCTTGCCCATTGATATTGCCAAATCAGCTGTCCACGTTTCAACCTGAGCTGGGTTTGTGGCCCTCTCATTATTTAACCAGGGACTCTTTGTGCTAGGTCTAATATCCTCAACCACTGACATCCTGGGTCTTTTTTTAAGGTGTAACCTAGGCAATTTTTCTTGATCAGTACCTTTTTGTCATAGCACAGTGGCCATTATTAAGAGATAATTTAACTGGGAAAGAAATGTCATTTTTAGGAGATTTGCACACAAGCTTAGCTGACAGTAGCAAAATCCACGCATATCTATAATCTCATTGACAGAATGTTCTTCTTCCCAATGCTGATCCTTCACACATAATTAACCGGTATGTTACAATGTCATGGATGTCCAGTTACATCCACATATGCTGCCATTCCTTTTCCTGTAGTTAGGACATGCATCCATGACATGGCGTCAAAAGAGTGATAACTTGTGGAATCAGCTTTGTCAGGGCTGATCCTCTAAAGATAACACTCTCTGTTTTTAATATTGTCCAGGCTGATGTCTTCATACCTCACTGCACTCCTCACTACTGTGTGTGTGCAACTGAGTGTTTTCTCTAGTGCTTTCACCATCATCAAATTGTCTTCTATAGTTACTACTATATGCACACATGCAATGTATTTCCTAATCCATAGTATGAAACAAAGGTCCGTTTTTCTCTCAAATAATGATCACCATCATTGAAAAATGTTTGCATGTTTTTATTTGGCTACATCAAACATTATTCATATTACATTTATTATATCCATACAATAATGTTATCTGACAATGGGTATTTACTGTCCTTAGCAAACCTCTTTTAATTACAATGATTCTCTTTAAGGGTTACTCTATAAGAATATCTCATTCAAGCCATCACATACAATAAATCCCTGGCATTGTGATGGATCACATTTCCCACTACATACACAATTTTCTGCTATGGTGGTCCTCATCTGTCAGGGGAAGCTGCAGTCTGTCTTCTAAGAAAAAGTGAAATGGTTTTACAGATTTCTACTACAGAGATGGAACAATTTACGGAAAACTCCAGCACTCCTAAGGAGACCAGAGGACCAAAAGACCGCATTCAACATGTCACTGGGTTGCCAGTGCAGGAATGACCATTTAATTATGGAAAAACATAAGACATTTCCCATTAAATCCTTTGATCCACAAATAGAGGCAATGAACAAACCTCGCAGCTACATGGATGAAAAACAAATTTGTAAACACAGCAGGGACTTTGCTAGCATGCTTTCCTGGATTTAATTTATCTGTACTGTAGTAAGGATAGATGCAGTAATTCACCCCATACATTTGACTACAGGAATTATTTAACTCTTCAGCTTGTAGTCAGAAGACTGGATCTTGAGAAGTGCAACAAGAGCAAGTAGCATGTAGGGTAAGACTCTAGATCAGTGGTTTATACAGTACTTTCTTGTTTTCTGATTTCCCACATGTACGTTCTACTGCAATTCACTTTCAGAATCTAATGTCAGATTCTATGTACCCACTTCTATTTCTCCTTATGGGATTTCTTTATAGATTTGTATGGGACATCACAGTACAGAGGAAAAGCAAGAATCTGCACAAAGTCTTGGAAGTGCAATAAAACAGGCTTTTAAAGGAAAACATTTGAATATTGTGTGGAATATAATTAACACATTATAGTCTTCTTGCCCAACCATCTGCTCTTTTATTTCTGGGGGGGAAAGTGCAATTGCACTTTAAAGTGTATGCGCTGGTAAGAACATGGCCATTGTAAAAGTTATCAGGAATGGAGTCAAGTACACATTTTAGACACAAATAACTTGGCTAAATTAAGAAAGGTACTTTGGTTAAGTGCTTCCTAGGAACCATTCCCTGCACTAATATCTGCTAAGAATGCATAATGCAAAAGGTCAGTATTTATCATATCGTTATTGGACTGGAATTATATAACAGTAAAGCTTCCTACTCATCAGTCATGAATATGTTCTTAATGGATCCAAGCACTCTTAAGTAGGCTGGGTTATCTTATTTTTTTTTAGTGGCACCCTCAACAAGTATAATATTGATATACTGTGCTCTAAACTTGTTTACTGTCTACTAACAATAATTTGTAGTTTATGTGACAGTGTCAGACTAAGACATATTTGTAAATTATAATATTACATTAAAAGACATGGGTTATTTGTTATGTGTAACCTCTAAAAAGATCTACAAAATATATTTATTACAGTGGCACGTATGAGGTTTGTGTTAACAGTACTGGCAGGAGTCCATACAAAATGTGTTCTCAATGGCAGTGATAGCTACATGATAGTCAAAAATCTATCCCTTTTTTGGTTACAGGTCATGAGGGTGATCTGACTCGCGGCTGTTCCTGTGGAGAAATGACAAGCTGGAACATTCTGAACATCTCTATTTACTCTTTCTTTGCAGATGCCTAATAATGATTCTGAGTAGTTCAAAACATCCCAGACCTAATTACTACCAGAGAGGAGGCGCCATCCAGACACAAATTCCACAGCTTAATTCACATCAGATCCTTTAAAACATATAATGAGATTAAGGTGGATGGATGAATATCACTGAAACTATGAACGTAAAAAATATAGAGAAAAAGCAACAGAAAACAACAAAAAATAATTGGAAAAATAAATACAACAATAAAAACAAGTAAAAGCACACAAAAAAAACTGACTGAATGTGTTCAGAAAAGGCTATAATGTGGCTAATATAGTAAAAAAAAGTGTGAAAAAAATTCGAAAAACATATTAAAACTGGCTACTAATTTCTAGATTAACAAAATAAAGTTGGAATAAATACAAACAAAATAGACAAAAGTGAAAATGTATGCACATTGTTAAATAGTTTTTGTTCATATTCTGGCCAAACTTTGCTTTTTTCATATTACAGTCCAACTTTACTTTGAAACCCAGACACCAAAACAACCAATTTTAAATGATTCTTGGAAAGAATTAGCTAATTTATATTTATGTTCTGGGGTTCTGACAAGCTTGGTAAAATAATATTTTTATGTAAAATGTAAACTAATCTCTATCCCTTTCACTTCTGTAGCAAACAGACATTCCAAATTTGTAAGGGTACTGCTGATCCATGGCAGGCAAATCAACCTAATCCCAGTTCCTGTTTGTGAACATACTAAGCCATCTATAGTGTGGGAGCTTGCAGAAATGAAATGAAATGAATGTCATTTAGTGCACAAACATCACCATTCATTATATTATAATGTTTTATAATTATATATATATATATATATATGATAAGTAATCTTACAACATTTTCAGTAATCATACAACAGTTTCATAAACTAATTAGATTTATTATCCATAGTTCCCATGACCTACAGGTATCTAGATAGGAGATGTCAGCAGGGGCATCCCGGACGAGGTGTCACCCGGAGCGGCCACCGGGTGAAACCCTGCACGGATGTCATCATGCATGCACGTGACACGTGACTTCATGTGCACTTACCTGCCGCCGGCCATCTTGGTGATGGGCACTGGCAAAGAGAGGAGGCCACATTCACCCGGCAGGATAACGTACATTACCGGGTCCCCTCCTCTCTCGTGCAACTGTCAGGCACTCAGTCTATGACCGAGTGCCTGAAGTTTCAGCGGGGGTGACACTAAAATGACTGTCATTTTGCTCCACTCTAGTGGCTCCGTTAGAGTTTGAAGCAAGTTTGGATGTAGCTATATTATACATGTCTTGTAAGGTATACTTTATATTAATCAACTTTACATTATTCTTTCTCTACTACAGAAATGGCATTAAAGTTTGATAACTAATTTATCTAACGTGAAATATCTTTACTCCTCAATTTCAGAATATGGTTATAGGTAATCTGCAATGAGTGGGCGCCCTCCCTCCAGTGGGCACAGATATACTTGTCAACTGAACAACAAATATTAAAATGCAATAGTTCTAAAAACATTTTTTCAAAAGGGAACTTTAAATGTTGCATTCCATCCTGAGAAATTTCTATATCCCTCATATCTGACACACCTGAAAGTGCCTGACCCAAAGACCGTTCAGCAAATATATCAACACAGCAGCATATTAAAGGCTTGCTTTGCACAGAATGCTACAGTTCAAATTTAAAAATTATGGACAGTATTACTTATTCTAATACTGTATATAGGTCACACAATCTTTTTTGGTACATGCATTTTAAACTTAATCTGAAAAGTTCTTGCTAGAGCCATAATTTCACACCCTTCTTCAGGGCATTATATGAGAATCCAAAATGATTCCTTGTCTTAGCAAATTGAAATGTTGAAATGATCTTATTGTCCATTATCATATACCAGGCAATGAGTATGTCCATTTTTTACAACTTGGTTCTTTTTTAATTGTAATTTGTAATTTAAACAGAGCAGTCATCATCCAGCAGGAACACATCCTTGTCCCCAAAACACCTAATCTCATTCCATCATTTGCATCCAAAAGCCTTTAAACATGATGAAACATATACCTTAATATAGAAATGTAGACAATGTAACCTACCACAGAGATGTCATAATGGAAGGACCTTATTGGATCTTTTCTGTAGGAAAACAATTCTTTTTCACTAATGAACACTTTACTGATTCTGGCGGAGTTGCCCCATGGTATAAATATACAGCATTTCATACTTATCCTAAAGTCATCCCTGTGGACTAGCCCTTCATTATATACAGAATGTATATAATGTATGTAAAAGTTTAAAGGGAGATTAGTTTTCACAACCCAAGAAGGTCAAATACTTTTAGAATATACTACATGAAGCTTTATTCATCATTTACAGAACTTGAGGTGTTAAAGCTGAAATCCAACTTTGTTTATACCCTCCATCCTCCCTAAAGCGCCCTCACATCTTAAAACAAACAAACAAAAAAAACACTATTAATATATAAATTTTTTAGCATTCTTCAGGGCTTTAAAAGTAACCTGTGCAGATAAACTATCGGTCCCGTTAGCAACCTTTCTATGGTGTTCTTCAGGCTGGTTCGGTGATATCACTGGTCCTTCCTCTCTAAATGCAGCTCATTCCACGAGTACTTTGAGCCCAAGCTGCATCATGAAACATTCATGACAGCCTGGGCCCAAAGGACCCAAACAGAAGCCTGGCAGAGGTCACCTGTAGGCCTGTCACTATCAAAGCATGCCATTTCCACTGACACAATATATTTGCTGCTATTATTCTCTTTGTCATGATCCAGCCTAGAGTAAGCAAACCTGGATCATATTTTCACAAATTTTCATAAACACATTTTCCCCAAATAATAGTTTATTGAGAAGCAGTTTCCATTACTGAGTAGTTATCAATACTGAAAATAAGTGATTACAGCATAACACAGTGGTTCTCAACCTTTCTAGGGCCGGGACCCCTTGGTAACATTTGCCAAGTTGTGGTGACCCCCAAAGGTAAAATTTAGGGATGACGCGGCTGCAGCAGCGATATCTGGAGGCGTGGCAGGAGAACTGACACTGCTGCGCTAGGAGAGAGCTGAGGAGGACTCTCACCTTGCACAGCAACCCACAGGTTGAGAACAACTGCTATAGGCAAAGACAGGACCGGGCTCTGCAGCTGGAACTAAAAGAATTGGATTTAAAGTGTGTGGCTATATAACGTATGAGGTACATACTCCGCAGTACTGTCACTGATAGGGATGGGCTCGGGCGTGTTCGCAGCTCCACGTGCCGTGCCCGCCAGGAAGCTGACAGTGCGCAGTGTCAATCACAGGCACTGAGACATTTACCGAGAAAATGGAATGCATAGCTAGAAGTGTGTTTTACATATTTTTTTGCTTGAATACATACATATTGCACCCGCCCGCTGCTGCTGTCAATCACTAGAAGGGGACCTGGTGGAGAACTTCAGGTCCCCCTCTGCTGATTGGCAGCATCAGAGGGTGGTTGCAATAGCTAGTTTGCTATTGGCTTTTGCAGAGTGAAATAGCCAATAGGAATCTAGCTATGCATTCCTATGGTGGGGTTTTTTTTTTTTCTGACTAGGCGACCCCTGGCAAATTGTCATTCGACCCCCGAGGGGGTCCCGACCCACAGGTTGAGAACCACTGGCATAACATATGGACAACAACCAATTTACTGCATGAAGCCAGAGTACTCATTGCACTGTACGTGAGGGCCGATTCCAGTGTGAATGAGCCCTTTAGAATGCACAGATCTGAAGAGCTTGCAAGTGGCTGTTTGCACTACCTGTAAAAGTGATATTGCCTGGTATAGCTTACCTGTCACAGCTAGTGAGAGCAGTGTGTAAGGTCTGCGAAAACCTGTGTGCCGCTCTGCTTTGCTTGTAGAGAAGGTACTGACAAGAGCAAGGTTTCTGACAAGCCTGTAAGTTGTGAGTGGTAGCAGCTTGGATATTAGTGTGTGTTTGCTGTTTTTGGTTATTTTGCATGTGCGGATTGGGGAATTTTGAGATCTCAGTATGCTGACCATTTTCCAAGGATGAGCAATGAGGGGGGGGGGTTCAAAACCTTGCACATTTATTTTCTTTTACCAAGATAATTATATATACAGAAAATCTTCCCTGAATGTTTTTTGTTGTGCTTATTATTAGCATGTTTTCATAATCATGACTAAAAATAGTTTTACTGCATGTTACAATGGGGCTAGGGGGATAATTTTAACCTGGGTGTCAAATATGCTAGGTATGCCAGCATCTGCTGCACATCATTGCTCTGGACCAACTTTCTGGTAGCCCTTTGAAGGAACTTGGAGAGAAAACATAAGGGTGGATAACTTAAAATAACATGGCAGTATATAGTGGAGGTATAGTTTAAGGGCTTAAAGCAAACACGGGACACAGTCACCAGATCAGCCAATGCATAGCAGAGGGGGAAGACCTTTGTTTGTTGATTATTAGGTATATACACAGACGAATAATGAATGCATGGATTATAGATATTAATTTTGCCATAGCCTCGAAGAAGATTTATGGTAAATGGCATTAATAGTCAAAATAAAAACTTAACGTATATGAAAATATACATTGTCAGTTGTTGTTTTTAACCAATACCGTACTTCAAAATAACAATCTTTCTATTTTGATAATGGTATGTTGGTATTATTTTTTAAAACAATTTCTGTTATATACGTTTCGCCATTCTTTGTATAATACTTTAGGATAATTAAAAATAGTATTTGTTAATAAAAGAAGTTTCCTTTGGGCCAAAGACACCACCCATTGCCCACCAGTTAGGTCTGAAGGCGCGGTATGACTATGGGTGCAGCAGATAAAAGCAGCAGGCAATGAGCAAATCACAAGTCACAAATTCAAGTTAATTTTACTGTCTCTTCTTGCTTTTGTGTACCTAATCTTTAAGTTTTAAATATAACATTTGCAACAAGTTAGATGTAAGGTTTTTTTTTTTAAAGGAGAACTATGGTGTCAGTGTTTTTCCCCATAGTTCTCCTTAGGGTAACGGGAGGACACAAACTAGCGTCCTCCCGTTACCCTAAGCTCAAAATCTACTGAGCCGACCTGTGACAGTCTCATTGTCACAGGTCGGCTAGAACTATGAGGTGAGTGGAAATCACTCATCTCATAGTTCTCCTTTAACTCACAAGGCCAGTCTACTGTTAGTTAGTATTAAACAGATGCTAACAGATTCCATACATATGGGATTGAATTTAAAATACAGGGTTTTTTTTTTTCACAAAAGGTGTTTGTGAGCACATTGTGAACATTACCTGGGTCCTTTTTTTTTGGTCTTTCACACCATTTATCACTTCCATTATTATTATTATTATGTTTATCAATTGGTTTAGAGTGTATCACATAGGGACCAGTATCAATTTGCTAGCACTGTAATTTGAAAATACACTAATTTGACACCAATGTCATGGGTATCCCCTATACTGCCTCTGAATGGGACCATAACCCAAGTAATGGCGCGTTATATCGCTCATCCAGGACCTATCCCGTACAATATAAATATATAGATGTTCCAATTTAAAATATACATGATATATATATATATATATATCAAGCTTTCTGTTTTTTAATTACTTTATAATTCACCCGATCCAAAGATGAGGATGTTTATTAAACAATCCAATGTCTAAAATGAACCTGATTCTGTGCCACTGCATAGAATTTTGTTCAGTGTTTGTATAGCAAGCACATATGTGGACAAAGGGAAATGACAACTCTATTTTTATGTCTATGAACTGCAATTTTATTGTAGTAATTGTATTTGCAAACTAGCTAAAAAAATATCTGGTTTACATAACACACACATTATATAACCAGGAAGAGCACACTCACTAGATGAAAGAGACCACTTGTGTGTGCTATGAAGTATTTTTTATTGTAAGCATCCATTTATGCTTAGTGTTTTAGCACGCTATATTGCACATCAAAACACTTTAGAAACACAAGAATAGTTATGTGTGTTTATTTTCAATGTTTTAGTTTATATCTTTGTGTTTTGGTGCAGTGTGTTTTTGGAAATGGTTGTTTGATGCATTTTATTTGCCGTTTCGGTAAAGCACAGAACCCCATAGAAATGATCGCTCCATATGTAAAGAGAATGTTAAATACAATTAAAATGTACAATACATATATTATGCATGTATTTTAATGTATAGAAATGCAAAACAATTTCATCCCACAGAAAATGCATTTTAGATCACACACAAAGTACTGGAAAACACATTATGCATAAATGCTTATTTTTAAAAGTGTAATAGTTGTGGGCTCTAAACCCGACAAGAAAACGCATGAGTTCTATTTACTAATATATTCTGATTAATTTAATAAGACAATAAAGAAAATAAATAGTCATATCACTGTGCTTTTGGATTTAAAGTGACTCTGCCATTCTGACAGTGCAAAGCGCCAACACTTTCAGGTAGTAAGGTAGTATTGATGCTTGCCCGCTCACTTGTACCTCCCCCGCATACTTATGGAACCATCAATGGGCGCCTTTAATGACCAATAGGCATATGCAAGAGGCAGGATGGCATGGGCAAGCTTCAACATTATGATTTGCCTGAGCTGAACAGCCGAACATTTGGGTGTAACAGCTGGGACTACACCTCTAGATGCCTGTACTTTATATTGTATGTGTTAACATAATAATTTTAACTTTACATGTGTGAGCAGAGCCAATTTAACCCTCATGAGCATAAGAATACATCTAAGTCAGCTGTTAAGATCTGCAACTGCAAGCAGCCTGGGATGACTATATACAATTACTTTTGTAAGTATTGACTTTTCTATATGACAGGACACAATTTAGAAATATAAATGGAAAATTACATATTCTAATCCGTGTAGTGCATTTGCTCACTGCATTCGACCCCAATGGATATCCATATTAACTGTATGCCACTTTTAATTAAGAACTCTATATGTCCATTAAATGAAGAGCAGAAGAAAGAAAACACCATGACTTTAACCACAGAAAAGTCAACAAAAGTATTTCACTAAACCTCAACTGTCAACATTACATTGTCACCACACCATGTTATGGGAAGGAAACATTTTAACAAAGCATGAATATTATGACTTATGAATTTTAACAAAAACTGGGAATGTGGATTTTTTTATATTTACAAAGTAACTGTTACAAAAGGGTAATGTGTCCTCATTAGTCCAAGTACAGTCTCTAGTTCTTAGACAGACCTCTTGACTCTCAATCAATTATCGGTAACACAATTGGTTTGGAGAAAAAAAGGTATTTCCAAGAACAAATCAGTCACAAATCATAACATACAGGGGTACAGCACTATAAAAAGATAAAAAGAGACTTTGTCTAAGTTTAAAGCTCCTCTCTTGACCAGAGTACTAACATAAGCAGAAGGGGACAAGCCTGCATGGACACAACTTTAGTACAGAATTACCAGTCTCCCGCACCCAGAAACTGAGCCGGCAAGGGACACGGACAGCCAAATTAGTTAAGTACAAAAGTGCTTCACAAGGCATTTTTAAACAACTCCGGGCAAATGACAAAGTAACCCTGGCAATGCGGGGGTTAATTTGCAGTGCAGTGCACTGCTCATTTTGGTCTAGTGTCTAAAGGTCTAGACGTCCTCAGTATACCGCGAGCTTTAGCTCGCGGTATACTGAGCTTAGGGTAACGGGAGGACGCTAGTTTGTGTCCTCCCGTTACCCTAAAGACGCAAAGATGCAGAGGGACGTCCACTTCCGGAGCGGAGGGGGAGAGAGGCTGCAGGTACCAGTCTAGCTTTCAGGCAGGATCAAGTGAGTATTTCCTTTTTATGTTAGACCCTAGACCAAAATGAGCAGTTAACCCTTGCAGTGCAGGGGTAGCCCCACTGCAGGTAAAAACTCTTTTCTTTCGCATTCTTTCAGGAAAGAATGCCACGTATGAGTCTTCTTCCTGGCTATCAACATTCCTTGCTCTGAGCTCCAGGCTTTCCATGCCAAATGCCCTCCCATTTCTACCTTTGATGGCCCTCATTTTATGTATTTTGAGTACTTACCTATTTCATTTGTCTTTATATGTCTTTATAGCGCTTTCTATCATTAGATTGTAAAGACAGTGCACTGTGGTGTTGACACCCTGCACTTAGAGTATGCCCTAAATCATCTGGGTTTAGTGATGCCAGGTGTAATTCAGCCTAAAAGACTGAGGACATCTTGTAGCAAAAAAAGAGTCCTATGGGCGAGTGGGGGTGTCAGCTACGGTAAGTATTTCAGCCTTAGCTGAAAAACCACTGGATATTTGTTTTTACTGTATAATATTTTGAAGAAAAATTGTTTGCCAGGACAGGTCAAATACTAACAACATGAAGTCTTTTTGGAAATTGGACACCCTAGGGTGACTGATTTTTTGCCACTATTTTTCATAAATGAACAAACATGCTTGTATTGGGGTGGTAAGATGCACCAAACCATTAAATGTGCCCACTGCAGCTAAGCGATAGTCTTTCAAGTGGAAGAAATTTCCCTTGTGGATGAAATTGCGTTGCGTACAATGGCTAGATGCCATTAATAAATCCAAAACACTTTAACCCCCCTTCCAAAACAATACCACAATACCACAATCATTAGTGGTCAGTGGCACTTTGAAACAACAACCCTACAAAATTGGTGGTCAGTAGCATTTTAAACTTCCCCCAAAACAATCCCACAATTATTAGTGGTTTAACAACAGCAAGATCATAGGCATTGTGCACGTGCAACAACAGTAAAACATATTAACATTTTTAAACATCCACTGGAAATGTACAGAAAAAAACACCTTTTTTATTACAAAGGACAGTCAGGAGGTGGTTAAAGCATAACTTTAACCAGTAATTACTGTTTTGCTTAAATGCATTTTTTTTGCCATAATGCATACATGTTACATGGTCTTCCCCTAAAAAAATCTTGCTTTGCCTGGGGCCCGTCAGTGGTCTTGGTGCTGTGCACGGATCCTGCCAATTCCATTAGGGAATGCAATCGCCAGAAATTACAAATGATCTCCCATTACTGCACACTGTGGAAAGGCATACACAATTAAATGGCCACTTACAGAGTCAAGCGCAGCTAACAATGATGGTGATAGGGAGGAGGAAGCAATGTGGTCCAAAGATGAGGGTAGAAAACCCCACATTCAGCCCACTTCATGTGAGTCTAGAGCTACGAAGATGCGTTATATGTTACCTAGCAACCCTGTCCTCACAGGAGCATGCTGCAGAGAGTGACACCTCATCATTATATAGTGTCATTCTCTGCAGCATTGAGAACCCACCACCAGAAAAGGAAGAGGACCTGTGATGTTGCGTGACCAGACTGAACACCCATGGAAAAAGGGGGTCAGAGTGCTTCACAAAGTAGAGTTAGACTTTCACCTATGAAAAAAACATAGACAAGCAATGTATAAGTCACATATTACTAAACTGCTCCAGTAGTCAATGTAACAACACAAAAACATAACATATAAAAATGGTAATTTACCATATCACATCTTATCTCTTGCCCACCATTGGTTCCCATAGATCATATCCTGTGTCCTGCAATGGATGCAGACATTACTTCAGCTTAATATCTCCCCTGATTAAATCAGAGCACAATTTTTTTATGTATCAAGTTACTGTTCCAAGGACATGGCATGGCATTCATGATCAAGGACTGAAACTACTGAGGCCAACCATTCAGTTAAAGGCCAACCTTCTCTCAGTTAAAGCCTTCTAGGTGAACTAGACACACTGCAAAGCCCAATCGAGTCCCAGGGCAAAAGCTAAAAATAAAATAGGAGTGTAGTAAAATAGGAAGTGTTATATGTCTTCCCTTTTTTTTATTACCCCTTAGCTCCAGTACAAAGGTCCTTGCTTCACAAGCATCACTGATTGGAACGCTGAAAAAAAAAATATTCACACACAGAGTGCACAGGTCATTTATTGAAGTGCAAAGCAATTTTTGTGCTAGGGCTGAGGGGGTGATTAAAAAAAGGGAGACATTTAAAAGACTATTTGGTGCACCCGGATTTAATTTTTAGCATCAGAGATTTCTATTGGGCTTTAACTAAACATAAAACTTAAAGGAGAACTATGGGGTCAGTGTTTTTCCCCATAGTTCTCCTTAGGGTAACAGGAGGACACAAGCTAGCGTCCTCCCGTTACCCTAAGCTCAGTATACCGCGAGCTACAGCTCGCGGTATACTGAGACGCCGCAGCCAGAGCGGATCACGACGTATATGACGGGATCCGCCCAGCTGCGTGAGTGACAGCTGGCTCTGCCTATCTAGAGGCAGAGCCAGCTGTACCCGCCCCTCCCCCGTCCATTCCGCCAGTGGCAGAGAGCCGTGACAGGATCGAGAGGCGAGCGAACCCGGTATGTGTTCGCTCACCTCCCGATCTACTGAGCAGACCTGTGACAGTCTCATTGTCACAGGTCGGCTAGAACTATGAGGTGAGTGAAAAGCACTCACCTCATAGTTCTCCTTTAAGTACAAATGTAATTGTTATGCTCTAGAAATGATTTGCAGAGATACAAACTGTGCCTAATTGTGAATAAGTTATATGTGGGGGTTTTTTTTAGTATTGATCATTGAATTAGCTGCCTCAAATCCTTCTATCTCTTCATAGAACAGACACACTCGATGTTGAGATCAGGGCTCTGTGGGGGCCAAACACTTCCAGAACTCCTTGTTCTTCTTTACGCTGAAGATAATTCTTAATGACATTGGCTGTATGTTTGGGGTTGTTGTCCTGCTGCAGAGTAAATTTGGGGCCAATCACACGCCTCCCTGATGGTATAGCATGATGCATATGTATCAGCTTGTATTTCTCAGTATTGAGGACACCATTGATCCTGACCAAATTTTCAACTCCATTGGCAGGAATGCAGCCCCTGACTTGCAAGGAACCTCCACCATGCTTCACTGTTGCTGCAGACACTCATTATTGTAGAAGCCCTTCAGCGCACAAACTGCCTCCTGCTACAGCCAAGTATGTCAGATTTTGACTCATCAGTCCAGTTGAGTCACTTAGCCTTGTTTCCCACTGGAGGGCACTGCTGGATATGTTCCGATGTCGAAGAGAATAAGCATTATGTGTCTTTCATCTGCCGCATTAAGTTTCCTTGGCCAACCTCTGCGTCTATGGTCCTCAACGTTGCCTGTTTCTTTGTGCTTCTTTAAAAGAGCTTGAACAGTACAGCTTGAAACCGCAATCTGCTTTTAGATTTTTGCCCAGGAAAGGCCTTGCTAATGTAGTATAACTACCTTGTGTCTTGTTGCTGTGCTCAGTCTTGCCATGGTGTTTGACCTGTGCCATGAAACTGTCTTCCACCACACCTTAATAGCAGAGTTTGGCTGTTCCTCACCCAGTTTTAAGCCTCCTACACAACTGTTTCTGTTCCAGTTAATGACTGTGTTTCAGGGCCAGTTCACACCACAAAGGCTGCGTTCCAGAGCGTTCGACCTCTGGAACGCACTGGAACGCAAGCCAGCCGTCTCCCTGGGTTCAGCACATTAGTGCCTGCGTTCCGGTCCAGTGCAATCTGCAAAAATACTGCAAGCTCAATTTTTGCAGATCGCCAGAGTGATCTGCAAACCACTATTTTTGGAGATCGCACTGGACCGGAACGCAAGCACTAATGTGCCTGCATTCCAGGTGCGGGTGATCGCACTGCGGGCAGGACTGCGGTGCCACTGACTTCAATGCACCGCCACGCCCCCTCCCGCCCCTGAACGCAGGGAGTCGGTCGGCTTGTGTTCCAGTCCGTTCCAGAAGCCGAATGCTCTGGAACGCAGCCTTTGTGGTGTGAACCGGCCCTCAACCTGCATATGAAATTGATGATCATTAGCACCTACTTGGTATAATTGGTTAATCATACACCTGACTCTAATCCTACAAAATCCCTGACTTTGTTCAAGTGTGCAAGTGTAAGAAGTGCTGCTGGTTTGAAGCATAAGGGTAGTCATACCAAATTTTGATTTAGATTTTTCTTCTGTTCACTCACTTTGCATTTTGCAATTGATAAAAATAAACAATAAAAATATATGTATTCTTGAAAGCATTCTTACTTAACAGCATTTTTTCACGACCGCCTAAAACTTTTACGCAGTACTGTACAGTATATATACATAATAAAGGGCAGGCATGCTCAAAACTGTCTTTATGGCTTCATCTTTACCGATGTACTATTTTCCTATGGATTAAAAGAGATTGAGTATGAAGGAGTGCTGCACATATTGGGATATATACAGTATATATACATATATAGATAGATAGATAGATAGATAGATAGATAGATAGATACAGATATATCTATCTATCTATCTATTGTGTTGAGGAATGCTGAGTTATGTTGCAAAAACTAAAAATAAATGTAGGAAAACATATTTCACGTGAAGAATGTTCATTTTGAGGCTGTGAAAGAGTATGACTTGGATTTACTGTTCTGGAGTACATATATCAGTGTTTTTTAAATTAACCCTTAATAGAGTGTTTCACTTTTCCTGTACATGAAAGAAATGTGCGTAGTTGTGCAGCTTCCAAATACACAAGTACAAAAGCCCATACCTTAGCTGCAAACATTTTTATGTGTATGAACACTGAGTCTTTATATAAAGTAATTAAAACACACCATAAAATTAAAAAGCCAGGGTCTGTTTAGAATGGCAATGCGTGGGTTAATTTTAGATGTATTGCCAGCTGTAGAAGATGTAGATGAAAAAGGAAGGATCTCAGGAGGTGGGATGTAAAAATACAGACAAGGATGTGTCAATGAGGTCAGTGTTCTGTGGAAAGCATTAAGGATGATGAAAGATAAATAGAATATTGAAAAACACTTACTGTAGAATATCATACAAGCACTGGTACACCACAACAAAATCACAACTGCTCTAAAGCATAATAAATATGCAGTGTATATTTCCTAATGTGATAGTAAGAGTGAAGAATATGTTTGCCACATTTTTGTGGCCCATAGTAAGTTGATATGTGGGCTGGGTAACCAGACAGTTTGTGAAAATTCTATTGTGGAGTCCTCCTAATTTACATGGTGTGGTGTTAATTTTATATATTTTAATGTCAACAATACATTTTAAGATCTGAAGACAATGAAAGACTGACAGCTAAGGCCCCAGAAACATTTCTACTTGTGCTACTAGTGAAACTAGTAGATTGTGAAACTAGTGCTTGTAGCATTTTGATCGCACCGCACAGGTTCAGGCCGCAGGCACAATGTGCCTTGCAATCCCGTGCGGCGGATCGCATTGCGGCCGGAGTGCGTGGCTACGGCGCCACGCGCCCTCCTACCCCACTAAAAAGTGCGGTAGTGCGTTCCGGCCAAAATCGGGCCGCAACGCACTGCATCTAGTGTGACTGAGCCCTAATAGATGGGCAGAAATAGAGGAACTTTGGATTTCTCCAGTTTAACAGAATGCTATGTTAAGCAGCACATTCATTAATGACCAATTACTCTTATTAGGTAAATTTAGAACTACTGTAAGGATACATTCTGTTTAACGTGCAACTTAAGCCAAAACAGTTTTAGTATTTGATAGAGTAGAGAGGGATTAGAAAACTTGCCAGTTCTTCATCACAGTCTGTCTCCCCGTTATGGACATTCCCCCTTTGTATTTGTCCTGGAGAGCCTTATTGCTGAAAGTGAAACTGAAACAAAATCCTAAATTTGAGGTTTTCATCGGAATAGGAATATATGGAAAATCTTCCAATAGGGATTTCAGGGATTTCCCCTCCTCTTAGAAGGATTTCCTCTCACTTCCTGTTATGGCTATCAGACAGGATGTGAAGGGAAATCTCCTCAACATGACAAAGATGGCAAATAACCCTCTCTTACTCTATCCAAAAATATATATAAATAAAGTTTTGGCTTCAGTTCTATTTTAATGCAAATACATCCATGGTAATGTTGCTTCTCTATACTGCCCTATTAGCTAATAGTTGGGAAGCTGTGTATAATCTACACAAAAACAGAATGCAATGATTTGAAAATCTCATAAACCCATATTTTATTCACAATAGAAAATAGAAAACATATTAAATATTTAAACTGAGAAAATGTATAATTTTAAAAGAAAAATAAGGAAATTTTGAAATTGATGGCAGCAACACTTCTCAAAAACGTTGGGACAGGACCATGTTTACCAGTGTAGCATCCCCTCTTCTTAAAACAACATTCTGTAAACGTCTGGGAACTGAGGAGACCAGTTGCTGGAGTTTGGGAGATGAAGAGGTCATCTAGATGGGAGCATATGCTGCTCTAAAACCTGGATATATCTTTCAGCATTGATGGTGCCTTTCCAGATGTGGAAGCTGCCCATTCTATACACACTAATGCACCCCCATAAAATCAGAGATGTAAGCTTTTGAAGTGAGCGCTAATAACAAGCCTCACCGTTTTAGTCCAGAAGAAATTACACCCATGGTTGCCAAAAAGAATGTCAAATTTCGATTCGTCTGACCACAGAGTAGTTTTTTACTTTGCAACAGACCATTTAAATGAGCTTTGGCCCAGAGAAGATGACGGCATTTCTGGATCATGTTTAGTGATGGGCTGAACACACCTGAGTTCGGTTCTAATTCAGACTTTCGCACATGAAAAAAATTCTACCTCGAACTTAGAACTCAATGTAAGTCTATGGCACCAGAACTCGGAAAATCAAATGTCCCCATTTTGAAGGCTTATATGCAACTTATTGGCCATGAAAAGGGTATGGCCATTCGGGTACTGCCCTGGGGGACATGAATAAATGAAAAAAACACTTTTAAAAAATAAAGATTTTAAAGGAGCAGTGATTTTAACATTGCTTAAAGTGAAACAATAAAAATAAAAAAATCCTTTATAAATATCGTGCCTGGGGGGTCCCCTTAAACTGCCTGTAAAGTGGCGCATGTGTACGATGTATAGAACCTGCTGCAGCAAAACTGACATTTATAAAGAAAAAAAATTACATTTAAATTGCCGGTAATTGGTTTTCCTTTAATCTTTTAAACAACTGCTTGGGCAGGCAGCCTGTATGAAGAGTAGTGATGAGCCGAACACCCCCGTGTTCGGTTCTAACTCGAACTTTCGAACATGGAAACTCAATGCAAGTCTATGGGGGTAGAACTCAGAAAATTAAAGGTCCCCATTTTGAAGCCTTATATGCAATTTATTGGCCATAAAAAGTGTATGGGGATCCGGGTAGTGCCCTGAATGACAGGAATCAATGACATTTAAAACAAAAAAAAACCCAAAAAATATTTTTTAAAGGAACAGTGATTTTTACATGATTTACAGGGTAAGAGTAAAAATGAAAAATTCCTTCAAATATTGTGCCTGGAGGGTCCCCATAACCTGCCTGTGAAGTGGTGGATCTGTAGGATGTATAGAACCTGCTGCACTGCTGCAGCAAAAAGTGACATTTAAAAAGAAAAACAAATGACATTTCAATTGAAGGTAATTGGTTTTCCTTTAATCTATTAAACAACTGCTTAAGGCAACAGCCTGTATGAAGAGGACACATTTTGGGACACTCGGAACAAGTTTAGTGATTTTTTTTGATAACTTATGGTGCCTCTTTTGCAGGCTTTGGATGAAAGTAACAAAAGGTGCTTCAAAAATGGGCCTTTGGTGCCAGCTAGTGCCTTCACACCGTAACCCTCCAGAGGTATTCCAGAAGAGTGCA
>NW_017306680.1:933404-956712 GCF_000935625.1 Nanorana parkeri
ATATATACAGAACTCTGATATATACAGAAATCTGTATAACTCTCTACCAATCTCAATTAATCTGTCACTAACTAGAACTCTTCTAAAACTCTCTATCAATCTCAATAAATCTGCAATTACTAACTAGAACTCTCTCTCTCTCTCTCTATCTCTCTCTCTATCTCTCTCTCTCTCTCTCTCTCTCTCTCTCTCTCTCTCTCTCTCTCTCTCTATCTCTCTATATATCTGTATTGCTGTATATCTGTATATCTGTATTGCTGTATTGCTCTATTGCTCGCTTGCTATATTGTTCTCAATCTCCTTCAACACACTACACAGGGCCGCGGTGTCAGCAGCCTTATATAGTGTGCTGCAGGGACTTAGCTGTGAGACATGATTGGGCAGAGTCATCGTGACTCTGCCCAATCATGGCTCTATATTTGTACTGAGCCCTGATGGCACATTCTTGCACCTGACCTGCGGTCAGGTGCAGGACTGTAGCCAATTGCCGCTTCGGACGGCGCAGTGCATTGTGGGATGTGCCGCGGTCGAACAGACCGCAGACATCCCATAATGTTCGGTGTTCGGCGAACGCTCGAACATGCTATGTTCGAGTCGAACATAGGTTCGACTCGAACGCGAAGGTCATCCCTAATGAAGAGGCCACATTTTAGGACACTCGGAACAAGATTACAGATTTTTTGGATAAATTCTATTGTCTCTTTTGCAGAAGTTGGATGAAAGTTACAAGAGGTGCTTTAAAATTGGGCCTTTAGTGTTTTGGCGTTGCCTTCATATCGTAACCCTTCAGTTTTTCTTGACAAGTGTAGGATTGGGCCCTGCTCTAAAAATGCAAATTATTTTGACCTGCCACACACCTGTCTCCTTGTTGGCCTTTTAGACATGATGTGGGGCTTTTTTTTTTTTTTTTTTTAGAGAATGTGGGATGGGAAATTGGTGCTTGGGTGCAATACTTTATCGAATGTGGTGCTTGGTGCAATGAGACAGCAAAAGAACCTGCTGCTGAAAAAAAAAGAAAAATAATAAAAGATAATTAAAAAAGAAAAAAAAAATGGGAACACTGGTGACAACACTGCACTATACTACACTACGCTATACTACCGTGTTTCCACGAAAGTAAGACCTACCCCGAAAATAAGACCTAGCACTATCTTCAGGGATTTCTGTAATATAAGACCTACCCCGAAAATAAGACCTAGCACTATCTTCAGGGATTTCTGTAATATAAGACCTACCCCGAAAATAAGACCTAGCACTATCTTCAGGGATTTCTGTAATATAAGACCTACCCCGAAAATAAGACCTAGCACTATCTTCAGGGATTTCTGTAATATAAGACCTACCCCGAAAATAAGACCTAGTGTCTTTTTTCGTAGAAAAAAAATATAAGACACTGTCTTATTTTCGGGGAAACACGGTAACAGAAACACTCTCTATTTAATTCCAGCAACACAAGGCAAGCAGCCTTATATAGTGTGGGGTTGGGACTTAGCAGTGAGCCATGATTGGGCAAAGTCATCATTACTTAGCCCAATCGTGGCTCATACAGAGCCCTGTGCCCTGATCAGGCAAAGTCTTGCACCTGACCCTTGGTCAGGTGCATTGCTTTACCCAATCAGAGCTCTCCAATGCACACGCACACTGCATTGCGGGGCACTCGACGGGCGTACAGTCCACTGAACGCCCTGACTGTTCGTGTGTTCACCGACTCATGTTCGACTCAGAAATCGAACCCATGCCTAATCATGTTCAGATATGATTTCTTCTTTGCATGATAGAGCTTTAACTTGCATTTTTGGATGGCACGGCGAACTGTGTTCACAGACAGTGATTTTTGGAAGTATTCCTGAGCTCATGCAGTGATTTCCATCACAGAATCATGCCTGTTTTTAATGTAGTGCCATCTGAGGGCTGAAGATCACTGACATCCAATATTGCGTCTGGCCTTGTCCCTTGTGCACAGCGATTTCTCCCGATTCTCAGAATCTTTTGATGATATTATATACTGTAGATGATATATGTAAAGTCTTTGCATTTTTACGTTGAGGAAAATTATTTTGAAATTGTTCTACAATTTTTAGACACAGCTGTTCACAGATTGGTGAACCTCTGCCCATCTTTACTTCTGAGACACTCTGACTCACTGCTCTTTTTATACCCAATCATGTTACTGACCTGTTGCCAATAAACCTAATTAGTTGCAAAATGTTCTTCCAGCTCTTCCTTGTTAGTACCACTTACTTTGCCAGCTCTTAGTTGCCCTGTCCCGACTTTTTTGAAACGTGTTGCTGCCATCAATTTCAAAATTACCTTATTTTTTTCTTAAAATTGTAAATTTTCTAATTTTAAACATTTAATTTGTTTTCTATTTTCTATTGTGAATAAAATATGGGTTTATGAGATTTACAAATCATTGAATTCTGTTTTTATGTAAATTTTACACAGCAACCCAACTTTTTTGGAATTGGGGTTGTAGGTGGAAAGTTAGGTCATCTTTACTGTGGAACACATTAGATTGGTAGAATTTCTGTTTTCAGGTTTTACAAACTGCTTTGCATCTACAATGAAAAGCTCTCTTTTTATAAATTCAAAAATGTAATTTCACCCACCTTCTTTCAAAGTTTTGAGTACTTTTGTGGGGATGGTGCAGGGTAAAGAGCTAACCACAGAAAACCAGGCCATAATATTAGGGATGCGCCGACACTGGTATTTGTGGTGATATTGGCCATTTTCATGAGTACTTGTACTCATGAAAGTGTCCAGATACTAAACGCCAATACCGTTGCTTTACATCTTTAAACTGAAGCCAGCGCTGTAAACAGGAGCTGCGGTTCAAAGAAAGGCTGCTGAGGTCCCCAGCAAGGTCCTGGCAGTCTTTTTATGAATAGTGGTGACTGTTTACAGCGCCAGCCTTAAATCTCCTCCTTCCTGTGGATCCACGCCCGCACCTGCTGAGACTGAGCGGGACCTCTGGTGAGACCGCACAGCCCTCCTAAGACCCCACACAGCCACATGAGAGTCCACACAGCCCACCATAGACCCTGCACAGCCCACCTGAGACCCTGCACAGCCACCTGAGACACAGCACAGCCTTCTAATACCCCACACAGCCTCCTGAGACCATGCAGAGCCACCTGAGACCCCACAGAGCCACCAGAGACCCTGCTGCACAGCCCATCTGAGACCCAGCACAGCCTGCTGAGACCCCGCACAGCCACCTGCCACCTGGTACTTGAGGAAAAGTATTGGTACTGGGTCTGGAAAAAATTGTATCGGTGCATCCCTACAGGATATGAAATAATGCTAATATGAGATCTATATACCCAGTAAATAATAATGTAGGTCAGTTCCACATCTATTGTAGCTATAAAGTATTTTGGCTTTGCAGTTAAACATCTTCTGATGGAACTAAATAATCAAGAAATTCATCCTGACCTGGTTATTTGCATCTGGTTTTCCCTACCAAACATATGTCTGAGCATCTTAAAGAACTCAGCAGTCATGTTTCAGTGACTGTGAGTTGGGAAATGGTCCCTGTGGAAACAACCAACCCAACCAAGCAAATATGATCTTTATATAAGAATTAAAGGTGTGAAGAAAATGTAATACCTCACTGCTAGGTTCAATAATTTATTAGATAAATATATATAAAATATGGGTGCCTTAGTCACATTTGAAGATCAGAATAGAAAGAAAGGGAAAGGAGCATTATCAGTATGTCTAAAGTATGTCTTAAGGGTTTATTCGCACGTCCAGACCAGATCTGGATGCGTTTCTGCAAATGAGGGCATGTGCGTTTGTGATGGTTTTTTACTTGTAGGTGTTTTCCACTGCATTCTGGTGCATTTGTATGCGTTTACATGCATTTTTGTGCATTCCAGCCCAGAAAAAATGTGACATGCTGGACTTTTTTTTTAAAGCTAGGAAACTGAACGCAATGGTGTGAACTACTGAACTGAATATATATACTGAATATATATACAGTATATAGCCAGACAGCCAACTCAACGCTGTTTGGCTGGGAAGCTGTCTTTCCAGCCAATCAGCATGGAGCCTGCTTCCCAGCCAATCAGGAAGCTGGGAGGCAGGTCATTACTCGCTGACCGGCTTCTTGATTGGCCGGGAAGCCGGCTTGATGCTGACTGGGAAGCCGGTTTCCCAGCCAATCACAATAGAGGAATCAGGAAGTCGGGCAATCAGGAAGTCAGGCAGCATGTCATTACATGCTGCCCGGGTTCCTGATTGCCTGGAAAGCCGGCTTCATGCCAGCGGAAGCCCCAGTATCAGTACTCGGTATCAGCGAGTACCAAAAGCAAAATATATACACTCGCACTCGATACCGAAAAACTGGTATCAGTGCATCCCTAATATTAAAGCTCTCGAACTGGGGCACTTGCTTGATATCATTTCAGATAATTGAAGATCAGCATCTGACCCTCATTAATTAATAGAAAGTGAACCTACTGCAAAGGTTAGTCCTTGGAAAAGTAAATTGGAAACTCTGGCATCGGTAAGCCTCCACAGCCTGGCAGTAAGAAATCTCACTTGTATATACTGTATATGTATCTGTTACTGTCTGTTGAACTAAAAAGTTTGGTATACATCAGAGCACAAACGATTAGCTGTAATTACCATTGTTATACTTTTGTCTAGCATGAAGAATGTATAACTTCAACAAAAAGAACCTCTTCATGACAGCTAGAATGTTCAGTTATTCTTTGGCCTTTGGAAAGCTCCTTTCTGTGTATGTATCCTTTGCTTATGATTATTGTACTTGTGCCTTACACAAATGGTAAAAAACGTTAAAATAAGCGGGAAGGGCAAAATGTGGGGTGGTAAAAGTATGTAGAACATAAAAGCTTTTAACAACTTAGCCAAACATTAATCCATAACTAAAAACCTATTCTGTATGTGTTCTCTTCTCTACAATGGGCTCAATTGACAAGCTAAGACACCGGGATAAGTATACTTTTTTTTTTTTTAAAGTTATAGTTATCTTCAGTTAAGTCCAATGAAATTTGAAAATGACAGTTACATGTGTGACGGACCGCCTGGTACCCCAACTGGGTACCTCCGTCAGAAAACAGCTTCCTCTCCGCTGGAACCCGAATCCCAGTGTCATCAGCCCAAACCTGCTTTATTATTGGACAGAACCAATATATTAGGACAGAACGCTATCCTCCTCAATCATCAGACAACACCAATGTTGAAGAGGACATCAAGAACTCCTTTATTGAGGAAGAGCACACAGAGTTTATACCTCACAGAATCAGATAAGCATTCATTGTTACATCGAACAGTCCCCTCCCCCAGACAGCTAGGTGCCGCATTGGATTGTCTTAATTAGAGAAGAGCTTAATTCCATCACTGTAAACAATGGCCCCTCCAGACAGCCTGCTGCCTTTACTGAACACAGTGGTGTGTGTCTGTAATGTCGGGGGAAACATGCAGTATACCCACTCCGCACATATCCTAGGAGAATGGTTCCATGTAACCCCAAGAGGTCTGAGGAGGGTCTCTATAGTTCTGGGTCCATAGTCCGTAGGAAGGAGGCTAGCCCTCAGGCTCCTCCAGCAGCCCCAGTGACGGTTCAGTCCGTCACAACATGGTTGAAAATAGAAGCCTTAAGGTGCCCATACATCGTACGAGAATCGCGGGAAATCCACCGATCGTACGAGAATCGAGCAGTGTGAACGAAGACGTGCGACCGTTTCTACTGTACGGTCGCATGTCTTTTGTCGAACCAGCATGCTCGAAAACCCGCCGAGAATCGTATGATTGTCGGCGGGTTTCTAGCCTGCTCGGTCGATAGCTGTGGAACGGGCCGGTGTGCGCACATGCACACTGCCCGTTCTGCATTGCGGTCATCGGAAGCCCGCCCCTCAGCGGGCGGGCTTTCGATGATCGCAAGTACGATCTGCCCGTCCAAGGTGGGCAGATTGTACGAGCTTTCAATAAGCATATGACCATCGCAAGACAAAAGTCTTGCGATGGTCGTAAGGTGTATGGGCACCTTTAGGCTACATTCACATTAACAACAGACTTTACCACTCTCTAATAAGCAATCAACGGTGAATGACTTTTCAGAGGGCAGTTGACGGCTGGTTTATGAGTGTTCAGGAGGCAATAATGCATAAGGCTGCATTCACACCTAGGCAACAGTGCTTTAAGCGCATACATTAAGTCACGCATTTTTGTGAGCAGATTGTGACACGTTGATCGTAAATGGGCAGACATGAGTAAAACGCACGCAAAACATGCAAAAATGCAGCAAACATGCATTTTTGAGCTTTTCCATTGAAGTCTATGGGGCCAAGAAGCGCTTAATCTGCCAAAAAGAAGCTCATGTACTTTTTTTACAATAACGGGCATTTTGCTACAAGCGACAAAACACTCAGATGTGATCATGGCCATAGAAATGAATTGGATTTTGCTTTGGGTGTTTTTTAGGACAGAAAAAGCGCTACAAAATGCAAGGTGTGAATAAGGGCTAATGTTATGCATAAAATCTGTAATGGCCGCATCATGTGTACAAACCCAAGTGGCCTCCATGTTAGGTTTTATATGCGAGGTGAAAACGCAGATCACTCGCCTGTTTTTGCTGTCCCTTTGTCGCCTGTGTCAACAAGGCCTGGTGTTGAAGCTTTGTGAAGTGAACCTAATGAGTACATGAAACTTTAGTAACTTCATGTTGGGCACTCACTGTCTTACAACATCTTTGCAGAGTTCCATATTATACTGTGTTTAAGAATATTCTGCTGGGAGGAATTACATCCCTTTTCTTGAAAACCTGTCACTTTCAACTAACAAATATGGGAATCAAGAACACATTTTGCTGGTTATATAGAGGGTGAATATTCCATAGCTCTTACGAAAAAAGTAATTACTGTAATACCCTCATCAACTCTTAATTACCCTATTTATTTATATGGCATCAGAAGCCAAAATATGATAATAAACATTGTGAAAACTAAAACATGTAAGCTGTAAGAACATTTGTGTGCAACCGGGAAAGAGTACTCTGTTTTGTGTTAGGTATATCAGGCCAACATATAGGGGTCTATTCACTAAGCTGCCGAAGGATCTAGCCATAGCTTTGGCTGATCCTTCAGCTAGCTTCGGCCCCAGGACCCCTTCGGTTCAGTAGTATTCACTATAGCCCGTACAGCTCCCGAAGTCGGCCGAGCGGCTCAGTCGAGCCAAAGGCATATGCCTTTGGCTCGACTGAAACACTTTCTCCCAGAAAGGTTTACTCTGCTCGATCAAGCAGAGTAAACCTTTCCCTGCTCTGTTTTCTTTTTCTTTTTTTTCTTCTGACATCGGAGCCGTTGGCTGCCGTCAGAATTAAAAAAAAAACTCACCATAGGAATGCATAGCTAGATTCCTATTGGCTATTTCAATTTGCAATAGCCAATAGCAAACTAGCTATTACACCTGCCCACTGCTGCTGTCAATCAGCAGAGGGGACCTGAAGTTCTCCATCAGGTCCCCTCTAGTGATTGACAGCAGCAGACGACGGGTGCAATAGCTGGTTTGCTATTGGCTATTGCAAAGTGAAATAGCCAATAGGAATCTAGCTGTGCATTCCTATGGTGATTTTTTTTTCTTCTGACGGCAGCAGAACTGCCCAGCCAATAGAAAACAGTTGGGCGGAGCTAGCTGTCACTGATCATGTTCTATTTTATTTTTTACTACTTTTTAAAACTGTTTTTCTGTTCTGCTCGGTACCACAGAGGTACCGAGCAGAATAGCCGAGCCGAATGCCGCTCGTGGCATTCGGCTATTCACTCATTGCTGTTCGGCATCTATGAGAATAAGCCGAACAGCAGCGAGTAGCCCGCCGGAGGTTCGGCTTAGCCGATTGCTGTAACAATCAGTTACAGCAATGGGGATAGATATGATAAATAAATAAATAGTGTTTTTTTAAAAAAAATAAAGCATTGTAGTATTTTCTAATAGGATAGTGAAGTTACAGTATGAACCTATTTTAGATACAATTGGAATAAAATGTTATAATTTTTTTCACTTGCCAAGTGAATTGAATCTGTCTTCACTATGAACACCCAAATAGGTGCAGAGGAATTTAAAAATATAAGATTTTTTTTGCTCATGACAAGCCCATTCAGACTATGCGCTGTGTTTACACATGTGCATTAATGCAGCGCATTATTGTGCATTAAGACCTGCTGCATTAGGGCAAAGATTTAATTTTGATTGGACTGGCAGCATATCTTAACCCACTAAAAAACACACCCTACCTTTTTTCTAATTTAGTGTCGCAGTGTGGGTGCTAATGTATTAGTGTACCAAAATAAATGGTGATGTTCGAAAACATTTTTAGTATACAGCACCAATCACATTAGTTTCCTTTGATGGTTTGTATCCCACATCCTCCAGTCTGCTTCATGACACCGGATACACCCCAGAGCAACTATTTTCCAGTGCTCTGGGGGTTAACACCAGCAACCAGACATCAATTGGGCCAATGGAACTTCGGGTTCGGCAAAGGCGGGGCGATTTCTAAACATGTTGCGCGACAATTTCATGGACCAGATGGTGGAGACTCCTACCAGAAAAAATGCCATCTATGTAATAGAGTGGCATCGCTCGCCCACCCCTTCATGCTCCATTTTCTATTTCTAGAGATTGTACTATTAATGTTCTTCAATGCAGCATGCTCTGTGAATGGTCAGGGCAGATCCTGTCATTCTTCTGCTCCTCCTCCATTCACAGAGCAGATTGCATTGTGGGAAAATATTAGTACGAGATCTATGGATGGAGAGAAAGGTAGGAAGGGGTGTGCGAGTGGTGAAGCTCTATCACACTGATAAGTTGCTGGTGTTATCTTCCAGAGCCGCAGAAGATAGTCACCTTGGGGTGCATCTAGCGGCATGAGTGAGAATTTTGTATACAGCATATGGATTATAACTGTTTCTTGCCTCATTGAATGAGTCTAACTCAGCACATAGCCTGTTATGAGTTGGTCTCAGATATGGGACACTTCTGCCCATTGTTTAATTAATGCAACGGCAGTAGAAGCTAATTACAAAGTCCTTATGCATTTATACATTTTCCCTCAAGAGGCGTGAACATTAACTTTGACAGTATATCCTAGCTCCTCTTGAGGTTGTACAGAATTAGGTTTGTTTTTGCATGTATTATGGGAATGTCCTAAGATCAGACACCCTTTGGATGGGGGTTTACCAAATAGGTTATACAATATTGGGTCGGAGACTTAGGAAACATGCTTCGGAAGCTTTATTAAATTTAAAACTCAAGGCCTGTACTCTATTCCAAGCTGAATTACTTACATTTATTTTTAAGTCTGTTTGTCTTTTCTTTTTGCATAGAGTCTGTCATATTGCATAGAAATCCACATAAATATGTTAATGGGCACAGAAGAGTGGGAGAAATGGTAAGCTGGTATATGTACTATAAAATGTGAATCAGATTGTCAGATTGTGGGTTGACAGGAGAGCAATAAGGCTAGGAAGTTAAGTGGTTTTTTTCTCTTTCTGGTTTGTTATGGTCTGATGTTTGCTACATGAAAATAATAAAAATCATTTGAAACAGCATATAGCCTGTTATTGTCAATGCTATCATTATTCAGTAAAGGAAAGAAGTGGAAGAAAAACACTGGATCCGCAAGGTTTGTCCTATTGGTGTGGCTGGCAAATTAGGATGTGAATGAGTTGGTATAGGTGATCTGACTACTGGACTGGCAGCTTCTACATTTTAGAGGCTCTCCAGTGTCTCCTTAGTTTTTGGTGTCAAATTGCATTGACTTGAAGCTCCACACTCCGTTTAGTGGTCCAGATACATATTTATTCAATACAGGGTTGAGGGGACAGTATAAAGAAGCCAATGCGTTTCACGGGCTCATACACATACTCCCTTCATCAGATGCCAATCCAGCTGCTGAAGAGCTCTGTACATTCTCACACACTTGACAAAATGGTATTGAATTGTAAGCCTTTACAGTCCTAAAATATGTTCTCCCTTTCTAAGCCCTGATGAAAGGATTATTTACTCAGAAAAGGCTGTTTGTGCAAACAATGCAGGCTGGTATGCTAGGTATAAAACACAATGAGATCAGATTAGTTGGCTTCAAGCAGATCAAGTAACAAATATCAGACAATAGAGTTCTGCACTATGCGCCTCATTACTACTATTACTAAACAGGTTTCACAGCGCAGACTGTGATATGCTGCTTGCTAGCTATGTGAATGGAGCCTGTATGCAGGGCCGGCCTTAGGCCTTTAGGCACCCTGTGCAAGAAAGCTCTACAGCGCCCCTCAGTGACCACACCCCTCAGTAACCACACCCCTCAGTGGCCACTCCCATTTCTCAAATATCCGCACCATTTAAAGACTCCCATTTTGTTAACCCCCGAAGAAACATATTAAAAAGTATGATAAAAATAAAACTTTTATTATAAACCTGTAGGCACAATATATATATTCTTATTAAATAAAACAACTGTAGGCAAACAAGTGGTAAACAATAAATGTCAAACTAAAATAGAGTCTATAAAAATAAAGTGTCAGGTTGTCATGCCGATCCCTTTCTTCAAGTAAGTGTATCTAGAAAAGTAAAAATAAAAAACAGAACACAAAACCCAAACTATATGTTAAATAATGAATTACTATTTGCCTGAATATACGAAAAATGTATTCGGGCACAAAATAATTTGTTTGAGAATGTGCGGTGGCCATGTTGGCCACCGGCGCGTTCTGCGAAAGCGTGCCACTATCTTGGAGGCGGGGAGCAGGATGTCACATGACGCCATGCATGTGTGGCGTCAGGTGACGTCACACGCCGATATAGGCGCCACCATCTTGGTGTTTACCTAGATATACACCAAGATGGCGGCGTCCAACACGTGTGGTGCTATATGACGTCATGCGCCCTGCCTTCAGAACACGCCAATGGCTGAATCCAAAATAGAAAAAAATGTGTTTTGTTTGATTAAATGAATTAAACGTTTTTAGTTTTCATTCATTTCATCTGAAATTAATTTTTGGTCTTAAAAAGAAATTGAGAACACAAAGTTCTCAATTTCTTTTTCTGCAGCCTCAACTGCACTCAATGAATGGGAAGCACTCAGTAGAGAGATTTCCCATTCATTCAGAAACTGATGATGGTAAAATATTTTACTATCATCAGTTTATTAATGGGGAGGAGCCTCTGTAGTGAGTGCTACACCCCATTCAGAAATTCATGAATGAACAGGAAGTGATGTAAATTACATCCTGTTCATTCATAACTGGGGGCACATAGTACTATGTGTCCCCAGTTATTTACAAACATTGGAGTGTTCAGACGATCACTCCAGTGTTTGTTCCGCACACACAGACAGGGCCGCCGTCTGGGGGGTACGGCCGATACTCATGTAAGGGGCCTGGGCAGCCTCCGGGGCCCGCCCGGGACCCTTACATGAGTATCGGCCGACGATGAAGGGCGAGGAGGCGGCCGCACAGCTCGAACACCCCAAAGGCCGGCCCTGCCTGTATGCCTTGCGTCTTGTTCCCCCACCGTCACGAAATTTCTGAAGGCTGCCCTGCACACAGAGGATCGGTAAATGTCACAGATATTTACCGATCCTCCGCTCGGCCACGCACACAGCCGCTGTCATCCTGAAACTGACAGGAAGACAGGGCTGAGGAGGGATCGCTGTCATGTCGGATGGCCAGCGGTGAGGAGGAGAGAAGCCGCCCCGAGGACGAGCTATGTCAGCCGCCCGGCGCCCGGCCGCACAGCTCGAACACCCAAAGGCCGGCCCTGCCTGTATGCCTTGCGTCTTGAACCAGCACAAGGCATAAAGGCTTCATTCACACCTTAGTGGTTCTCAGGTGTCAGCTACTACAGGTAAAACATGGCATCAAACATCATGGTGCTATACAAATCAGATTAATGAATGACTCTGCTTGTATACTGTGCTTTACAATGTTTTAATGGAACATACCAATATCAAGTAGCAAATTTATTGGAACATACCAATATCAATAGCAATTTTATTTCATTTACATATTTTTTTAGCAAGAACATGCAAAACGCACGCATGAAACCACAGCACATCACATGCAAATTACACTCAAACGCACATTAAAAGCATGATTTGTTACAATGCAAAGTGCGACCAGAGCCACAGTGATGGGTTTCAGATTCTTAAAGTGTCATCCCCTGATGTAGCTTATCTCAAGGCAGGCTCAGGCATCATCTGAAAATTAACAACATTCTTGATGTTGCTACAATTTAAACACCTCGGGCATGAGGTAGAAATTAGTCATGTTTCTGTGCTTCAGTTCATAGTTAAACTTTTACAGCTGCAGTTGTGGTCATGTTCTTAAGATACAAGTTTCTTTCAAAGCTGCCGAAAGGACATAAAATATTTCTGGGTTTACAGGTTCAGCCCACAATTATATGGTTTAATTATGGAGTTATGTTTCGTGTGTTATTAAACTTATTCCAAGAACTCTTGCAGGAGCTCATGAAAAAAGTGTCAATTTGATGACAAGTGGGTAATATTACATAGTGTTGAGCAGGGGTAAGCAGACTCCATCCCTCCAGCTGTGGTGAAACCAAAAAATCCCATCATGCATCGGCCTCTGGGAATCATACCTGGGGCTATGAGAGTCTTGCAATGCCTAATGGGATTTGCAGTTGCACCACAGCAGCTGAAGGGCCGTTGTTTGCCTACCCCTGGTGAATGGAAGCTCATGGGAAGCTCATTTCGCTGCTGCCCAATCAGTTGCAGCCAAGGAATTCCCTGCCTGCAGCTGCACATGAGCAAAGGGGCAGGGTGCAGTGATGTAATTGACCATAGTTTACCAAATGTAGCTTATTTGTGTATCACTCAGCTGTAGATCCTCAAATCATCTCTGAATTGGTGCTGACACTGTCCTTCCTTCCGGAGGGTGTCTATTTTTGTTTCCCATGGTCCCTGTGTGTGTTGTAAAGTAGCCACCGCTCCAAGCTTGCTTCTGTGATGGACTACATTTTCAATGCAAATTAGTAAACTAAACATGAGATTGCAGTTCGAGCTTGGAGCGGTGGCTTCTTTAAGGCCTGATTCAGATGGCCGTACATGCACGTGTGGCATGCACGCTCATAAACGGGCCAATCCGGGAGGGACAGGTGCTGTGGGTGTGTGCAATCGGATGCACACTGCCTTCGTCCAAGTGTGGACACCTGGATCCGCACAGATGTGCAGTTCGGGTGTGGGTATTACAGCGTACAGACCCGTCCTCCCGTAGGGAAAAACAGGCTGCTGCATGCATTCACAGGCAGCATCTCTCCCTCCTAAGATCAGCCCGTTTATGGACGTGCACGCCACATGGTCGTGTACGCCCGTCTGAATGAGGCCTATAAGCTGATTTGAGGATCTACAGCTGAGTGATACACAAATAAGTTGCATTTTTGTTAATAGGTAAAGTACTTGAATTCATTCTGAAGATTTAATTCCTGAGTTTAGTGTCACTTTTTCGAACACAAATTAATGAGCATTAAGGTAGCCCATTCATCTCCATGGGCTGCCAAAAATGTGTAAATTTTTTAGATCTGACATATAATGTAGATCTGTGTTTATACTCATTAGATGCAAAAAGTGTTTATATGCGTCCTACGGTGATAAGAGAGAAAGAATCACTATTATTTCAACAATCTAGACGTCTACACCAGGATTCTAGCTTCACCACAGCATCGAGAGCAACCACTATCTCTGTGAGGAGATAGACATATTCTTCTCAAGTGCATCTTCCAGGTTGCAGGTAACCATATTTATATGGTCATAGGCAACCTCAACAACATAAGTTGCCATAATGTTATCCTTTTTTCATGTAATTCACATTTTTTTCTGGTTTGTGGCAACTCCTTGAGGAATAACGTTTGAATAACGTTTTATGTGAGGTTTGCGCATTATTGTCAGAATACCAGTGTAGAAGAAAATGTAGTATTAATACCCACAGCAGTCAGTTTTTGGTAACATTAAGGCAGATGTAGTGACTGTAAGCACATGATAGTAAACATTTGTTGCTTATCAAGTACAGACCGGTCCACTTTGACAATCAGAAGATGACAAGAACATCTGAGAGTGCCATTTAACTCTGATGGGTTTGAGGCTAAAATGTGTTCCTCCATCTTACCATCCATGGCTAGAATAAGAAATAAATCACGCCCTATCTGTCCATGAATGTCCATGAAAACACCAAAGACTGGACATCAATTATGGCATGCAAACCTTCTAAATCACGTACCGTATTAATGTACATGATTAAACATTAATTGACCCTCAGGAGTTGCCTTGTTATTATGTTTCACACTTTGCAACACACCATGCATACAGAGTGATTTTATAGCTCAGCAGGGAATATTAGTCTACAGAGTCTTGTTTACATTTCAGTAATAGCTTACAAGGTCTGCTCCGCTTGATGGCAAACATTTATTATAAGTATATTACTAAATGTTATATGAAAACAGTCTGCAAAAATGTTTTCTAAAAAATTGGAGGTCTTGTCATCGGGCTCTTTTCAGATTCTATTTTTATTGTGTTATTCATATATCAGTAAGGAGACTAAACAGCAAATATTTAAAACAATATAGGAAGTTTCATAAATAGAAATGTTGATTTATAATGTGCAGGTGTTAAATAGAAATAATGTAAGTTATGAATGAGCCCCCATCAGTTGATCCACCACATCCCTTATAGTTATATTCTAAACAGGTAGCCTTTAAAAGCCTCAGCATTACATACAGTATGTTCATCTTGTCACTGTTGCTATTGAAAAGGCCTTTAAAAGGATCAATATTGACTACAGTTACTCTGTTTTAGGCTAGCCGTATACGGCTTGAATTCCATCCAATTCCTGCTGAATCAGCGGAAATGCAACCTGCGGGTGGCCCTGTCCCTACCAGTTAAACAACAAAGCTGGGTCTCCTCCTTGACCCCAACTTCTGGTTGGACAGTGACAGAGTAGCAACAGACTGATAAGGTAATTTTTCTGTTCTCTCTTCCTGTCAACAAGTTCCTTGTCAGCATATGTGAATGCAGGACACCTGATTGGCCCATGTGCTGCCCCTCCCAGTATGAGTGCTCCTGCATAGGAGATTATAGGGGGTAAATCAAATAAATGTTATATATTTTTACTAGTTGCATAAAAAAAAATTAGCAATTAATTAATAAATACATGACTGCATGAGTTCAGCTTTATATGCTTAGCTAAAGTCAACATGGTTAGCAATTTCGCCACAAGCTGTGTGTAATCAAATATTGATGGATATGGATGGAACACTGTAATTCACAAAAGAAAATCGACTTAGAATGCAAATCCATATAGAGATTCAGAACTCTCGACTGTGACCTAAACAGAGAAAGAAATGATATGCACCAATGTGATTTAATTGACATGAATTGTTGTCTAGGAAGAATGTTATTTTTTTATTTTAATTAGTTATGTGTAGATATTCCAAAGGATGCTCATCATTAATGTGGATGGTATCTGAATTTTGTAGTGCCAAATCATGTGCCAATTCACCTACACCACTCTTAATCATTATTTCCAAAATGGAACATTTGCAACAGATAATACAATTAGCATATCAGATAACATGTACAGTATATTGATTTGTTGTTTTATGTACATAAGTGTGTTTCTTTATTTTAGTATTGTATTATGCTGAATGTGTCTGCACAAACACACAGGCAGAGCAAGGCAAGCCACTGCCCTGCTCCCTGCTCCCCTGTTTTCCTTCCTCATTCTTCCCTTTTCCAAGCTAGCAGATGGGCATCTGCTAGATATTTCTGTGCTCTCCCTTGTGATCTTGTACTGGACACGAAGTTTAGGGAAGCTGAGCTGAGTGAGTTGGAGGCAGCTGTTTAGAAACATTATGACTGTAAGTGCTTGGAGAAAAATGTAAAGGAACACTTTGCTGGGCAATGTATATTTGTTTGATTTGGATTCATTATTGAAAAAAGTTTAAGCGTTTAATACTACTTTAAATCTGTTCAGGCTTTCTGCTTCTAACAGCGTATGGCTTACATAATACAACGTTCTTATTGCATGGGAATGATCCCATGACCCATGCAGATATAGTAAATAAACATCCTGCTGCCTGGTAGGTGGGATCCTGTTGCTTCATAAGAGGTGTCATGATTTTACTTAGGAATACCCTGGGGTGGCTGGACTTTGATGTGTTCCTCTCACATGCTAAATTTGGTTTGAAGCAAATCAAAACTAAAGCCATCTGTAGCTATTCCAACACTACACAGAACACCTATTTAGTTTTGCAGCAGACCACAACAGTGTGCAAATGAGTGTTATCTCGAGACCAAAAACTGCAAATGGTGTAAACAACAATCTTGTATTATACTGTATATTATTGTGAGCCTCTGCTTAGACTTTCCAAGGGAATCCCTGCATTTTCTCAGAAAGAAAGAATTGTTTTTATTAGCTGCAACTGGAGATTTTTGGCTGTAGAATGCAAATATTTTTTTCCACCATATTTCACTAGGTTTACAAGGGTAGGCAAATATTTGTGAGTGAGTGTCCTACACAAAAATGCATCCGTGAAAATATGCATACATATGGACATGGCTAGACAAATGTCCTCCATTATTCCCCTGTTAAAGTAAACACAACCAGCCAAACACATATTGTTGTATTTAAATGTGTGGAATTGATATTCAGCTGGTCCTTAGTCATACTAGCATACATTTGTATACATCTGTTGCAGAGCTGTCCCTTTACTTTCTTTTTAACAATTTCAAGCAAATAGCTCTACATCGTGATAGCACCACATGTAAAGATGCTCATAAACCCAAAGTGCAGGTTGTGAACAAGTTTAACGAAAGACTCTTTTTTTCCACAGGCTCCGGCGGTCTAACGTACTCACGTTTAATACAAGTCCATTTACTTGCACTGGACGTTAGGATTCTAAGGGACATACCAGAACCAGGAGTGGAGTAGGAGAGACGTGAGTGGTCACTGCCGCAGGATCGAGGATCGGGTGAGTATATCTTTTTTATTTTAGACCCTAGACCAATATGAGCACATAGCCCTTGCAGAGTAGCCTCACTATAAGGGTTAATATGTAATTTGCCTGGAGTTCTTTAACTCACTGGAAGTGATAAAGACACTGCATTTCAGACAAGATTGATAGGTATTTCTGTACTTGCTAAAAATGTTATTTGCCTGGAAAAAAGAAAACAAATGCAGCTACTAGGGATGCACTAAAATGAAATATTTAGACTGAAAAATAAAATTTTTATCAGGCTGAAACCAAAACTGACTTTTTCTCCAACCTTTTTAAACATTTTTTTATTTTTTATTTTATAACTTTTATTGTTATATTTTTGGTTACTCTACAGTAGGGGTCTTTGGGGAAATATCAGGGTGTCTAAACAGACCCCTGATATTTCTGTTTTAAAATAGAAAAAGAGATTGAGGACACAATTGAGTCCTTAATCTCTTTTTCTGAAGCCACTGTTATGCATGAACAGGAAGTCTTTATACTTAGTGCCCCTGTCCATTCATAAACTGTGGAATAGTATGAGTTACTATGTCCACAATCATGAATGAACAGGATGTGATGTAGGGCACTTCCTGTTCACTCATAACTGGGGACACAGTAAGCATACTATGTCCTCAGTTATTTACAAACACTTAGCGATCATTTATGATCAATGAGTGTTTGCAACCCACTCTCCTCCTGATTCCTCCGCCTGTTACAGATGGCCAAGTGGCGCAGTGTATAAGAAGACACCAGTTAGACACTGAATATGCTTAGAAGGCTAATAAGACACATTAGACCTCCTGGAAAAAGATGTGTCTGATCTATTTTCTATTTGGTGTTTAACAAATCATAATTTAATTCTGTTAAATAATTTATTGGTTGTTGGATTGTGAAACCTTGTCAGATGGGAATATAGCTATACCCAGGATAGGTGGGATTAGGGTGTGCCAGCTGAGCATAATAAAATGCTCTCCAGCACTACTACCATCCACCCCTTGGACCCTTTGATTGGGTTAAATTGAATATGCAACACCCTCTCCAGGCCCCACAAAAAGCTGCTGCAATTGGAAGCTCATGCTCTTGTTTGTCATTTGAAACTACCACAGATACCAAGAATCTTGTTTCTGAGGGTCAGTGACTCTTGCTATTTCAATTTTAAATATTTTTGTTGTTGCCTATGTCTGTTTTGTGGATTTTTTTCTGTAAATATTTCCTGCAACTGTCTTTTTCTTTTTATTAAAACAATATTTCAATATTGCTAAGCTGAATCTCTGAAATAACTTTGCCTCTGTGAAGAGCTACCATAGTTTAAACTCTGTTACATTCCTGTCTGGGCATGGCAACAAGTGACACTGACTTTTCTTAAGGTCAGAATTGCAACAGCAGATGCTGTGTTTCCATTAAAACACATAAAAGCAGCTACCATATGTGTGTGGAAAGGGTTTACTGTGCTGTTGACCTGTCCAAGTGATGATCGCACTCAATCTGCCAGTGCTCAGATTGCTTCTGCCAGTGCTCAGATTGCTTCCCGTGAGCTGCAAAATCCCTGTGTGCGGTGAGGCTGGCCATGCAATAGTAACACAGATATCAGATAATTACTATACCATGTCTATAAAATAAAGTACGTTAAAATGATAGGCAATAAAATTTGGATGATCAATAAAAGCTAGACATAACAAAGTATATTTTTTGCTTGTGGTAACTAAAGTTGGTTTTCTGCTTCTTTAATGAGGGGTAAAATATAAAATAAATCTTCTGAGCAGTTCTTTATTTCAAAAAAAAATTCAGATCATATTAGCACTGTCTAAAATAATAAAATATGTATGTATTTTCCAGTGGAAGACCTTGCTCTTTTCTGATTTGTCACCAATTCTATTATTCAGCATTTTCCTTGGCAGCATACCAAACAAGAAGACCTTGAGGAAGAGAAACATTGTACAGCTATTTTTAAATGTTATAATAGTTATGTTGGCTTATATAAATCATTTTATTTCTCTGGTTGACCTCCTTCAGTCATATCAGCTGCAATTGTGTCCTGAAAAATATATATCTGAGGAGAGAATATTTTGAAGTATTCATCACTGAAAGTGAAGCAATCTGTAACAAACTGTAAACTAGCCTGTGTACTCATCAGGCTCTCAACCTCCCCCTTCACCCCCTCAAACCCCACAGCACATTGCCCACTGACATGCATGGCAGCTAATCACAACACATGGCAATGCACTAATATGGTGGGCTATGTTGCCGAAAATGCCGCATGCAGGATTTGTGGGCTGTTCAAATGAATTAGCTGCCCTTATGCAACACTTGTTAGCACATGATGCAAAGCACATTAACCTTTATGCATTTAATATACTGCATCAGACAAGGCTTGTTTAAATGGACCTTAACTAATTGCTACCATTAATAATAATTAAAAAAAATGCCCTTTATGCTCTCGAAAATTCCTGTTCAGGTCCAAAGTTATCTCTCTTCTTCTGTGTACAGGAGGAAGGGTCCTTCTTCAGGTATTTAAGTCACTGCCTTCTGGTGAGGTGCACCAGCTGGTGCAGGTACATGTGCAGCACTGGATTATTGGTCTCCCATCCAGCAATGGCATGCAGTACTGTATATTTTTTTCACAGTTTTTTTTACATATATATATGTACATACAGTATATTGTATATATTGTATACATACTTATCAGTATATGTTAATGTTCTAGAAATCATGTTTCTATGTAGAATTTTAATTATATACTTACATAAAGCCAGAGGTAGTTATTTACTTCAGATGCAGGCTACACAACGGTCCTGTTTTACTACTTCTTTATACAATGTAAGTCTATAAGGGTTATTCACTAAGCTCCCGAAGGCAGCCGAGTGAATAACCAAGCCGAAGTGAAGTGAGCCGTACAGCGTTCGACTATTCACTTTGGCTCCGTACGGCTGATTGCAACCTCCGTGGTACCAAGCAGAATAGAAAATCAATGAAAAAAGTTGTTGTTTTTAAAAGCTGAAATACGATTTTTAAAATGTAAATAAATATTACATTTACAAAAATAAATAAAGATTTAAAAAATAATAATAAAAAAACAATTGGGCGGAGCTAGCAGTGACAGCTAGCTCGGCCCAACTGTTTCTTATTGGCCGCCACCTGCTAGAGTCATCTAGCAGGTCCCGGCCAATGAATAACAACTGTTATTCATTGTTTAATGACAGTTCAGCGTCCCCAGGTCATTTGGGGATGCTGATCTTTCATTACAACTGGGCGTAGCCAGCCGTGAGATCACGGCTGGCTCTGCCCAGCTGTCAGCAGCGAGGTGTACACTTTGGCCGGCCGTTTGCCCAGCTTTGGCTGTCTCTTCTGCTCAGTCAAGCCAAAGCATATGCCTTCGGCTCGGATGAGCCGCTCGGCAGCTGTACAGGCTATAGTGATTAACCTGTACAGCAGCCCTTCGGTTCGATTGAACTGAAGGGCTCCCGCAACTGAAGCTAGCCGAAGGATCAGCCGTAGCTACGGCTGGATCCTTCGGCAGCTTTGTGAATAGACCCCTATGAGTCTATCAACTATTGCCATGTGTGACTGATATCTTATCGCAATCGTTAAATAATAGATTTGGGAGGAAGCAGACCGATAGAATTGAGCTACTCAGAATTCCCTCCAGTGACCAGTATAAAAATGCCTATATTTGAAAAAATCATTAAAGGTGATTTAACCTTTAATGATTTTTTAAAATCCATATACATTACAGCTTACATTGCAAATTGAAATACTACCCTAAAATACTATCCTATTTGTAAAAGTATTCCTCCTTTTTTTTAATGCTGCTCCTGTGGGCTTCTGCTCTCTCATGTATGTTCAACCTACATGGCAGGACTGACTATTTTTTGTGCAGCCCCAACTCTTCAAGAAACAAACACTTGGCTTGCCTAAGCACACATGCACAGTCCGCTTTCTCTTGATGAGCTCAGCGTTCTGCAAGTGAGAGAGAAAGCAGACTGTGCATGTGTGGTTAGGCTAGCCGAGTGATCATTTGTAAGGAGCCGAGACCATGCATCTTCAGAGGAGGGGGGGAGCCCTTGAGAGCAGTATTAAGATATGTAAGAATAATTTTTTTTAAAACTGAAATTTATCTTCCAATGTAAGCTGTAATGTATATGGATTTTTAAAACATAAAATCATTGAAGGTGAACTAATTAACTAGAATAACAAAGATATATGTAAAGAGCTAGCATATACAGTTTTGATATGTATCTATAAAAAATAATTTAATACAAATAATACAATCCTAATTCAAAATATATGCTCATTAAAAATATAATTACATTATTTCTAATGTTACATAATCCTTGAAAAGAACAATTGTAATGCCTAACAACCTGAACATTAGGAAACCAGACTAAAATGATGTAAAATAAATGACTTATTCTTCTTACTATGAAAAGAAAATATAAAACTTAACATTACATATGATTTTAGTATTGTTCTTGGATCACATTTTAGAGAGTATTATGGGGAACTTATTGGTAGACTTTTAGGTGTTGAATAACAAAGAATAAAAATGATTTTTTTCATTTTAAATAAAAGTAGAACCTTAAAGGGGTACTTTTTATTTCAGTTTTTTGATACAGCAGGGAAGAGTTAAAGCTAATTTTTTTAATTTAATTTTCTTTTTTTCTCTTTTGCTCTTTATGTGGAGAAGCAGCACAGTGATGCAGTGATAAACTTATCTCTCTGTCACTTGAAATGAATTGCTAATCTTTTGCTTTTCTCTCTTCCACACCAAATTCTGCTGTACAAGTCTGGCACCAAGTCAAATTCAGGTACTTTGTATCTTTTATATCTGCCTGGAGTTTAGTGTTACCGCTAAAAAAACTGCCCTTCCCCTAGACCAGGGGTAGGCAACCTTTAACACTCAAAGAGCCACTTGGACCCGTTTCCCACAGAAAAATAAACCCAGGGAGCCACAAAACCCATCTAAAATGAAGATACCACTGCATATATCGTTTTTTTACCTTTATGCTATGTATAAAAGAACTATAGTGTGTTGCATGTATGAAATCAATGAACTGCTACAGAAAAAACACCTGCAGCAAACCAAAAATGCTGTCTGCTTCTGTGTGCCGTCATCCTTTTATCGCATATGTACTGGAGCGGTGGAGCTTACACTCTAATGTCCCTCCATAGTCACACAGTATTATTATACATTTATATAGCTGACATATACAGCAGTGCTGTACAGAGAACACTGAGCCAGTCACAGTCTCTGTACAGAGGAGCTTACACTCTAATGTTCCCCCACAGTCACATCAGTCTCTGTACAGAGGAGCTTACACTCTAATGTCGCTCCATAGTCACACACTATTATTATACATTTATATAGCTGACATATACCTCATTGCTGTACAGAGAACACTGAGCCAGTCACAGTCTCTGTACAGAGAAGCTTACACTCTAATGTTCCCCCACAGTCAAAATGTGGGTACTATATACCAACGAAGTATATAGTTGGCCTCAAGGGTCAACGCATGTGTTGAGCATGATTTGGTGTTTTCCCAGATTTGGGACCAGGTGTCTTCATCAATTGTGACATTAAGGTCTGCTTGCCAGCGGTCCATATACGTGTGGTGTGGCGGGCCTGTACCATGGGATTTTTTTTTAACCTGAACACTATGGGAATGTAATTTACTACCCTGTTGTTTTGTGGCCCGCTGCTGGTCTCTTCAATAAAAACATGCCTTGAACAGTTTAAAATAAAGATAATTTCTCTTTTACATAAAAAAAAAAAAAGTCGAATTGGAAAAAAACAAATGATGGTAGAAGATAGGGACACCACAGTGCCTTCCAGGGACTCCCTTAGGGCTTACACTTACATTTTCGGCCTTGTAGGGGACACCCCAGGTTTTTCTCTCTCCCAGCTGGATGCAGTGGCGGTTCCACAGAGACGGTGTGAGGGGGCGTGGCCACAATCCCTGCATAGACCGGCCCGCTAAGGCCGCTAAGCAAACAGGAGGGAGTGGAGCCACACCTTCGTCTGTGGTGTGCTGCAACGAGGCCTCGACAAATGCGGAGATACTGCCCCGTTCCCTGATCACTGCATCTGTCAGATCAGTGGGCGGAAGGAGCTGAGTCACAGCAGAAGGACAAAAGAGCCGCATGCAGCTCCGGAGCCGCGGGTTGCCGACCCCTGCCCTAGACCCATTTCATTACTTTTAAACATAAAACACCAATCTCTTATACAGATGCACTACCTGGCTTGTCCTTTGCTAAGAAGAGTTTACAGGCTGTGGTTTCTTGCTTTTAGTGAATGGCTTAC
>NW_017306680.1:956730-980038 GCF_000935625.1 Nanorana parkeri
ATGTAGCTCTAAGCTTCAGTAATGCATTCAATTTGACAATCTCCTAGGTAGACTTTCAGTTTGACACACATAATTGTTGTGATTTTTGAAAAGCAGTCAGCCTTATAAAAGAAAAAAAAACATCCCCTAGAAAGAAATATGACAGTGGATATTGCTCTTGAGAATTATTATTCCAGTGCCACTTCTAACCATGATAAAAAAAAAATGTGCAGGAATTAGGGAATGTAGCAACTGAAGCAACAGCAAAATGGGTTCAGCAGTTCCTTATCCTCTGACAAGGTAGCAACAGGACATTTTATCCCTGCCAAGAGGCTGAGGCTGCCGACCTGACATCTTGTTTTATTTTCCTCAGTAAAGCAGCATGATGTTATTTAATGAGTAACTATTGGAAAAATTAAAATGACATGTGTGATACAATTTGTCAATAGCACTAACAGCGATTATTGGTTTTCTGAGCCGCCCTGTAACAGAGGAGGACTGGGCTGTGCTGGGACCCAAGGGGAATTTGCTCCCTGGCCCAGTACTAAGTAGATACCATCAGTCAGTGACACATGCAGGCATTATATAGCTACCTACTTCCCACTCAGACCTGCAATCACAGACTTTGGCAAAAGTTTACAACTCTAGGTCTCGTTCACACCTGGGCGTATTGCATACGCGCGTCTGTCGCGCGACCGTTGCGCTTTTTTTACCGCGATTTGCGGTAAAAAAGTTGTGCGACCGTCCGAAGGCTACTTGGCTGTATCCCAATGGAAACGCGCAACGAAACGGCCCAAAGTAGTACCTGTACCTTTTCAGGCGTGGGCCGTTTTGTAGCGCGTTAGGGACGGGCGGAAATACGCCAAGGTGGGAACGAGACTATTGAATACAATGGGATTTAGATTTTTGAGCGTTTTTTAGAGCGTTCGTCGAGCGTAGAACGCGCTACACAACGTTCAGGTGTGAATGAGGGCTTAGATGACTGGATGCTGACAGCTGCATCTGCTGATGCTGCAAGGTGTGAAAATGTGTGTTACAGCAAGTCGCATATTTTCAGAACACTAACCTTTTACCATGGACACCAATTAATAAAGCTTCATTGCACCAAAGAACAATTATATTATTTGCTAAAATTGCTGCATCTAAAGGGGATATGATATGACTGGTGCTTCTTAAAGCTCACCGCACATGCTACAATCTAATTATACATCTAAATCTCTTTTAGATCTACCAGCAAATATGTAGTGCAAGGGTCTGCCTGTACAGCCTCTTGCTTTAAAGGCGTAGAATAGATTTTTCATCAACAACTTCAGAGCACGTTGTGGCTCTTTTTCCAAAGGTTATGCACCAATGTGGCTAATTCACACATATAACATCTATGTAACTGTGTAAAATAAATTGTTGAAGCCAAGCAGATGCCAAAAAACAAATAGTATGGTGGTGATGTGATGCAGTACCATCATTATTTTGAAAGATATTCGAATAAGTATAGTACTGTTAAGAGATGATAATTAGTATCATTATTATACAGGATTTATTTAGCGCCACCAGTTCACACAGCTCTTTACAATATAAGGAATATAAGGAAGACATTACAATCACAATACAATTCAAGACAAGATGGTAAGGAGGGCCCTGCCTGTGAGGGCTTACAATCTAAAAGGGAGGGGAAAGTGATACACGAGGAGGTAGCTGTTTGGGGATGAATTGTTTGAGATGATGGACCAAACCCTTCACATGTTCAATGAACCATCTGCCTGGACAAATGATTTGTGTGTCATCATTTTGTAAAACATTTTTACTCACAGAAAAAAAATAGCCTTGATCATATGTCATTAAAATTCTTTCCTGGCTTTACAAAGTCAAAACAACTTTCTATTTCACAAGCTGATCTGCTACATTCTAATATTATGGAATTTCACCCAGCAGATAGAAAATATCTACATTATCCACTACAGCAACAAAGCAGTTAGCATGTGCTTTTATTAAGCCCAGTCTTTGAAAGCAACTCAGGTAAGAGTATTACAGAGACTCCAAATAGTTGAAGAGATTATAAATCAGAGGAAACAGCAGCATAAATAATGTCTCGATACTGAGAGAAAAGAATAGACCAGTTTTAGTACCTGACTTGCTGCCATGTTACTGCACTGGCGGAACTACCAGGGTCGCAGCGGTCGCAATTGCGACCGGGCCCTGGCGTTCCGCCACTTGGGGGGGGGGCCCAGCGAGGAAGAAGAGGGCCCCTCCCGGAGAGTGCCGCTCATTCCCTGCCGAGACTCCGCCGGCATGTATTGCCGTCCCGTCTGCACGCACTCAGACGGGCACAGTTCCTTGCGGCCGCGGCTGCGAGGAACTGTGCTCGTCTGAGCTGCTTCTCTCCTCTCTGCCTCTTAGCTCCAGGGAGCCACAGGACAAAGTGGAGAATTAGGAATCATCATTTCACTTTATTTGAGGAGCAAAAAGACAAAGCAATGTTTTTGAACAACCATGCTGACCCCCATGTCTAGCAGAAATGCCAGTGATAGCTATAATGAGACTGTTGTTGGGTCCTTAAATTTAGAAAAGGATTAATACTGGGCAGCCATGCTTTTTTTTTTTCAAGACTTTTGAAATGGAAGCTATACTAATACATTACTAAGCAATGCTCTTCATAAAACTTGTGGTAGCTATCGCCTAGTAGAACCCTCCAAATGTCTCTTCTGAGATAAGGTCACTTTCCTATCCTACCTCTGCCATCATCTGCCAACATATGTTGACACAGCAGCTATAATGTAATTTTTTTATGCCTTTACACCCAAAAAAAACCACATAGAGCATCTTGAAAATATGGTCAGGTTGTAACTGGAATCCTCCCAAGCTAAGCCACAGGTTGTGCAAAGCAGTGGCCTGAGTTGGCTCAGTTGCTTGGGCTCCCTCATGTGCCTTTTCAGGAACAGCTTGACAGTAATCTCATCATGAAATGAGCCATCTAGATTTGATCTTGCATCTTCTTACACTCTTTGTATTTCCCCAACTTGCTGTGCTGTCCCTTCTATCCACATAATATATCCACTTGGCTTTTTTTCTGCTGCTTCTGTTTGATGACTCTAAACCTGTGTCTCAACCAACCTCTCCCCACCTGTATGTTGTTTCATACTCTACCTGTGGAAGTTTCAACAAAAATTAGACGTTTATTAAAATATCTCTCTCTACATCTCAAATCCTCAGACCTGTGATGCCTTCCTGCTAATTGAAGTCTTGTTTCTTGTTTGCAGTCTTGACTCTGCCTTAGTTTCTGTGGGGTTTTCTTTTTGTAAACTCTTTATATAACCACATACAGTAACAGATGCTCAACACAAAGTATAAAAATATATATATAATATGACCTTACAACTCTGCAACACAGACAGGCAGATAGACATTGGCCCTCTATAGAGCATATAGACTATAGGCACCATAAGAACATTTACATCTGTTCTGTAATTCCTCCTACTTTTTCAAATAGCATAAAAAAACAAAGAAAGCAAGAAATGGAAAGAGAAGAAAACAGAAAGACAAGCTATAGGGGGTGGGGAAAGATGGGGGGGGGGGGAAAAGGTGGAAAAAAAAATGTTCTTTGAATCAGGGCAAATACTCCAGATACTCTCAACATATCAACTGTTCATATTCATCCTAAACAGGTTCAGAGGGAGACACATCTGTTGCCCGGACTGCACCGCAAACTGAGGAGAAGGTATATTGCCACCAGTAGAACCAAGTCTTATGAAACTTTTCTTGATGATTCAGTGTAGCTGTGAGACATTGTATCCTTTCTATTACCTGAACTTCCTATCCACCATCAAAGCTCTGGTAAAAACTATGCATTACAGGGCCTTGCAACTTGGAGAGTGTATTTACATTTTTGCTGGCAGCATAGCCTTTTACTACCATATATGCAATGGTGTATCTGGTGTATGGCAGGCATGGCTGCCACTTCAGGGGGGTTAGACCACTCAGGGAAAGTTCTGGTGTTTCCCCCTTTAGTTAAGCTGTGCCCCATTTAGACCTCCCATTAGCACAGACCCACAGTGACAAACAGTGCAGCCAATCACTGCTGTCACATGTAAACAAAGAGCCAGGGCAGGAAAAATGTACTTACTTACTTTGTAGGGCTGTGAATGATGAGGACGTGAGTACTGTAGACATTCATATGCCCCAGCTGCCTGTTTACAAGTGGCAACAGTGATTGGCTGAACTATTTGTTACTGCAATCACTTTGGGCCTGTGCTAACAGGAGGTCTGAATGGGGCACAGCTTAACTGAAAAGGAAAACACCTCTCCTCATGCCTGGGGCCGGGAAACTGATTGGCTTTGGTGTAACTGCAATCCATGCGGGTCTATGCTGATAGGGGTCTAAATGGAGCACAAAATAACTAAAGAGGCTCAATCCTCTCCTCATCTTTGGAGCACTGGCCAGGGGACCAGTTGGCTATGGTTTAGCTATTGGCTATGCAATCTATATGGGTCCATGCTGATGGGAGTTTGAATGGAGCACAATATAACTAAAGAGGCACACGCCTCTCCTCATCCTTGAGGCTCTGACTGGGGGATTGATTATCTAAGCTGTCACTGCAATCAATTCTGAGCTATCTGAATGGAGCTGGGATAGTTTTATTAAGGTACAAAAATATCTTCTAGTACCGTCCAAATGCCATGCTGTATGTTCCCTATTCCACACTGCTTCATTCTATATGCCATGATGGACGTTCCCCATTCCACACTGCCTAATTCTATATGCCATGCTGTACAGTCCCTATTCCACAACGCCTCACTCAATATGCTGTGCTATACGTTCCCTATTCCACACTACCTCATTCCATATGCCATGTTGTACATTCCCTATTCCACAACGCCTTATTTTATATGCCATGCTGTACATTCCCTATTCTACACTGCCTCATTCTTTGTGCCATGCTGTACTTTCCCTTTTGCACACTGCCTCAGACTATATGCTGTGCTGTATCTTCCCTATTCCACACTGCTTCATTATATATGCCATGCTCGACATTCCCTATTCCACACTGCCTTATTCTATATGCTGTTCTGTACATTCCCTATTCCACAATGTTTCATTCTCTGTGCAATGCTGTACATTCCCTATTCCACACTGCATAATTATATATGCCATGCTGTATGTTCCCTATTCCACACTGCATCATTCTATATGCTGTGCTGTACATTCCCTATTCCACACCACCTCATTTGATATGCCAAGCTGTGCATTCCTTATTCCACATTGCCTCATTTCATATGCCATATTCAACACCGCCTCATTCATATGTCATGTTGTACATTCCATATTCAACACTGCCTTATTTCATAGCCATGCTATACGTCATGATATATGTCTAATGTGCATGTGGCAATATAGCAATGGGTATAGTGATGAAAGCATTGGTTAGCCTACCAGGATTAGGAGTGAGGCTTTATAGAGCTAAAAGTAACTAGTAAAGCTATCTGTTTTCTAAATTTTCTGTAACAGAATTACAACACAGTATGCCCATTCAGCAATCAATACAACAAAACAGTAAGCACTGTATTTTGGGTCTGGTTAAGAAGACTCACATTAAGGGGTTGATTTACTCAAGGTAAATAGGCGGTTTACTTTGCAAGGGAATGTTTACTTTCCATAGGAATTTTCCCATAGCTTAGTGAATGAGGTGGAAAATCACTTTGCAAAGAATACCCAATCAAGTGCAAGAAAAATAAAAAAAAACAGCATATTTACTTGCGCATGATTGAATGATGGATGCAAAGCTTCACCTCATTCGCTAACCTAAGGGAAAATTCCCTTAGAAATTGAAAAGCGTATTTAAACTCAGTAAATCAACCCCTATGGCTCTAACTATTGGCAACGGGAGTTCCCACTCTTGCTGCCATGCCACTTACCCTGGATATCTAGCCGATTTTTAACACACACCCTACCCCCAGGATTTGTTCTTCTATCTATCCCTGGCATCTAATGTTTTTTGCACTCACATTCTCATCATGCAAGTATTTTTATACTGTTTTTTTTACTTGGAGATAAATGCATCACTAAGACTTTTCATTTCAACAGATTTGTGGAAAATACCTCAGTATTTAAACCCTTATGTGTAATTCATTCAACATGAAGCATGATTCAGTCAGAAATTCAGTAATCAATAATACCGTAAAACTCACTGGGAGGAATTTATGACTCAGGATATAACCTTGTAATAAATGTCATGCACAAACTGTTTTTGTTCTGCATTGCCTTGCTGTGCGACTGAAGTGATAAATGTCACCCACTGAAGCAGATTGTAAATTTGCACTAAAGTTGATTAAGTTACGTAACGGAAGATGTTAATATTGTGAAACTGCCATAGTATAGCTGTTCAGAATAAGAAGGTACCCTTTGTGGTTTCATAGCCCCGTCTGAAAAAAAAATCGGACCGTCCTTCAAGGCTTCCATATGATAAAAACCTTTATGGCTCTTTAGAACTTGTCTTCCTTGTCAAAAACGTGTACCATACCGTCAGGGCCGTCTTTAATATTGATTGGCCCCGGGGCAAACATTTTCTTGGGCCCCCCACTCCCGACCCATCCCGATCCCCTAACCAACCACCCCTCCCCCCCACAAAACACCCCCTACCTGCCCCGCCATGCAATTTCGCCCATGCATATGCCTATACGACAGGGGCACATTATGCAATACCGATCACACAGTAAACAGAAGAGTGACGCGGGTGTATCTTTTGCGGACTCAAGGGCAGGGCTGGTGCAAGGATTATTGTGTACACAGGTGAAGGTGCATTTTTCACCCCCTGGTGCCACGTTAAAGACGGCCCTGCATACCGTGCTTACAGGGGTGTCTATTGTTCTTCAGGAGTAGGTAGACTGACCGAATAAGCCTTTCTATGCTGGCAATGCCCTTCTAAATGTATTTTATCTTTTCAGTATATGTCTGTGCAATCCCTACTGCACTGGATTGTGTATACTGTGATAGCTGGCTTGTGTGAGTCTTTGGGTGTGATATTATTACAGGAATTAATATTAATGTGTCTGAAATTATGTCATGGAATGTAAGCCAAAAGTGCTTGGGGTGATGAAATACTCTCTTAATGTAGCAAAACACTGATCTCAAAATAGTAGAAATCTTAAAGCTGAACTTCAGGAAAAGCAAATATTGCCTAAATACAAGAGGCATGCACATTCTTACTTGAATCTTGGCATCCTTTGTGTATCTTTTTCCATATATGTTCAGTAATCAAATGTGAAATTTTGCCTCTGTGCAGAAGCTTCCTGTACTATAGACCGGTCACTGCTGCTCTCTCTCCTTGTGCAGGGGGACTGGTCTTGTCCCCGCCAACCCCCCCTGTAGTTTTCTGCAGGTAGCCTGTAGTGGGTGGGGCCTGCTGAATGGAGTGAATGAGCACTTGTGTGAAAAGAGCTTTATTTTTACTACTGCTTGAGATTACATAACTGAATGACTTAAACATCTTCACAATAGTTTATTTCATTTTTAATTTTCACTTCTGTAGTCGTATAGGGAAACTATAGTCTTTTAATAGGTTATACGCCAACAGTTTAAATAGTTAAAGGTTTCAATAATAACTCACCATGGTTACTTGCTGAAATTACATTAGAATTTCCCCTTAAACCTTGTTTTCTGATCTCACTTCATTTTAATGCATATCCCCAATTCAAATAAAGTTTGGAAATGTTGTATTAAAATATATATTTAATAGAATATACTTCTATATAGAGTTAAAAGACTATTCCCACTTTCTTTGTGTTTTCCCTTTTCTGTTTTTCTTATGGAAATGTTCACAGGCAAATCAGCAGTCTTTACACAAAGCCTTTCACACAATGCAAAACTAAGTGCAGGTCAAATGCACTACACTGGCTTATGAAATATGTTGTTTATATTCATCTGTCAGCACCCTGTGTTTAATAGGTTTTGTTGCATATCAGCTGTATTTTAACATGGACTTCCTGGATATCATAGATAGGATTTGTATTACTGTTAGACTCTAGGCCTTGTGTTACTGTTGCACAATAAGGCTAGATCTAGGGTTTGACCTAAATTAAAGTTTTTGTTAATTTACAGCTCTCTTAATGCTTTTACTGGAAATATTTTTTTAAAAAGTACATTTGACGTGTGTTATTGCCACTGGGGGGGCTTCCACTGCTAGAGTGATGAGACAACTACACTAAAGCACCTCCTAACCCTTAACCTGCTTTATACTGCATGTCAATACGTCATAACACACTACAACACGTATTAGTGCACAATGAATTGTTGCGATGTGTATCATGATGCCCGTTATATCTTGTTACAATGAGCATTAAAGTGGAAGTGAAGTTTTTTTCTTTAAATTGCTGACAGATATGGGTTAAGATGGTGTAAGTCTCTTCTGCCAAAAAAGCTTCTACCTGCCTGTCAGCTATTTTTATTTTTCTGTGCACTGAGCCCCGCATGTGCAATTTGGTGCACAGGCTCAGTAGGGTGCTCTACACCCACGTGCGGGAGTTACATCATGTTGGCCTGGCCAGTCAAGAGCCTGAATACACTCAGCCCAGAAGAGGACCAGGTAAAGATGCAGCAGAGGGGATCACAAACAGTGCAGCGCTGGACGGGATCGCTTACAAAGTAAATCGGTAATAATATTCTAACATTAAGTGCATACTAATACATTATGTGCAAAAACTTTCAAAGGTTTTTTACTTCTGCTTTAAGAAGCTTTTTGATGCATTCCCATTGATTTAAATAGAAACTGCATAAAGTAACAATGCAAAGCATCACATAGACCTGGTGTCACCCAGTGCGCACCTCATTACATGTACACATAACGTCATTACGCATGCGCATAATGTCGTCACGTACATTTCACTGCCGGCAACGATCTTGGTGATTGACGCAGGCAAGGAGAGAAGGGGACGTTTATGTGGTGGGATAAGGTATGCCGCTGAGTCCTCTCTCGTGCAGCTGGCGGGCTCTCGTTTCATGACCGAGTACTCGACTTTTCATAGGGGGATTCACCCCCTCTGATGGTGTCACCCAGTGAGAGCCCAGTGGTGTGATGCCTCTGATGCAAAGTTGTGAATATAGTCTTGTGTATTCCCCTACTTTATTACAAAAAAGGTTTCCCCCATGTGACAAAAGTATTGTCACCGGAATAGTAAGTCATGTGAAATCTCTCTAACAGAGATAAAACACATGACAGTATTTGCTGACAGGGCTTTTAGTCCTTCCCCACTCTAAAACTAATCAAAATGTTTTGGCTGCACCTACACTTTAACCTAACCCCATAACGCTTAACCTCTAATCGCTAAGACTAAAACTAACAAGACCCTACACTAAGCCTATGCTAATTAAAGTGGAACTGCAGCCATTTTTTGTCTTGGATTGAGTAAAAAAGGTTATAACGCCTGTCAGCTTTTTTTTGCCCACTGGGGAGATTCTCCTTCACTTCCTGTCCAATAGTTACAACAGGAAGTGAAAGGATATCCCCCAAAGTGAGGGAAATGCCTGGTGGTCAGCAAGGTCACCAGAGCTAGAGTCCCCATTGGAAAATTTCCCATCTATTCTTGTTCTGGTGACAACCCAGAATTTTGGGATTTTCTTTCATTTTAAATTTGTCTCTCTGCACTGAAAGCATGCAGGTCTCATGCCAAAACCACACAATGCCAAGATCCTGGTGCCAAAACAAACTGATCAATGATGTACTTACCCTTCCTGAAGAACATTCTTCTTCAGGTTCCCTCCAGTGCTAGTAGTATTCACATAATTAAAAGCATAGACATTTTGTCATATTATTATATTTGAAGGAACATGCAAATAGGGTTATCTTTGGCTCATGAAGTGCCTGATAATCTTTAACAATGACAGTCTAAACATTTGCATTCAAAGCAGATAGTACACAGAAGAATCCTGTCTCAACTACTCCATGTGGCTTTATGATGTTTAAACCAAGCAACAATAGTTTTAAAAAGATACATTTTAAAGTGTATGTAAACATAAGACATTGAAATTCTCTTATTTGCTCCCTTTTGGTCTGTTAAATATGCCATTGGAATTATTTTGTTATTTCTGTTCAATGAGTGCAAACAACTGTTAATCTTGTCAGGAATTCAGGACTGCCCTATGTCCTCTCCACACTTCAAGTGTTATCTCAAAGAGTCTTTTAGCTCTCCTACTCTTGAACTACAGAATTAGTAGCTTTTATGTGACAGTGGCAGTGGTTGATTAACCCCTTCATGACTGAGGCCCTTTTTTCAATTTTTGCACCCATGTTATATTCCACATTTTAGGCCTGAAAATGACGTAAAACCCCCCAACATTATAAGCCAAGTGCATTTTTGTTAGATCAACTGGTATTTTATTGTACTTGCAGGTTCTTTAGCCACTTCAAGGTTCTGAGTGTATGCAGGGCCGCATTTCCCACAAGGCCAACCGAGGCCCTGCCTTGGGGCGACAGTGTGTAGAGGGGCGGCAGGGATTCCTATAACCTGACGCCCGGGACATGAAGTTCCGGGCGCCGGATGGATAGTTGTTTTCTACATTTAGCTCTGCTTTGGGCAAGCAGGGCTAAATGTAGAGCAGGGAAGTCACTCGTTCATTTACAAGTGATCTCGGCGATGTCGCTTGTATGCAGACTGCTTGTCCGGTCGACCCCACTGCCCCCCCCCCCCAACTGGCTACCTCTCTCCCCGCCAGCCAGAGAACCTCTTCAGGATGGAGAGTGGGGAGCAGAGCGGAGAATGTTAGTTCTCTGCTCTGCTCCGTAACGTTTTCTGCTCTGCTCCGTGTAAACACTGAGACAGGAGTGCGGTGCTAGAACTCCTGTATTGGAGGTGATAGGTTCAATTAAGAGAAACCTGTCACCTCCAAATGCTATCACACAGGGGCTTGTCAGCTCCTGTGTGATAGCAATAAAGTTAAGTGAAAAAAATAAAATAAATTGATACAAAATTATAAAATAAATAAAAATTAAGAAAATTATTAAAAAATGTAAATAAAAAAAAGGTGATAAAAAAGTAAAAAATAAGATAAAAAGTAAAAAAAGTAAAAAATAATAAGATAAATAAAAATTTAAAAAAGTAAAAAAATAATTACAAATTTAAAAAATAAAAAAGCGATAAAAAGTTTTTTTTTTAAAAAGAAAGAAAAAAATAAGATGAAACTAACCCTGCCGCCCCAGCCATCTGGTTGCCATTCTCCATTGGGGGGGAGGGGGTTGGTGGGGAGGGGCATGTATAGAGAGTAAATCTGGCCCTTGGTGTATGTCCTACGTCCTGCCATGAAGTAACAGATTCATGGCTGCAGAAGAAGTTGCAAGCTTGTTTTGTTTTTATTCAGCAGGCTCAACACTTTTAAATAAAAGTGATATGGACAGCTGGAGAGCTGGCCGATCACTTTTGTGTGACTCATGCGGTGGTTCAACCCCACTGGGCAGTCTCTGGTTTTATGGTTCCCAGGCTCTCCCATTCCTCATGGAAGCCCAGGACCACAACAAAGTGTGTCAGGATAGTGAGTGGTGGGATATAGTGGAACATCCATTCCCTGATGCCTTCTGCACAGTGTGAACCCGGAAATACTGAGCTCTGAGCATTTCCAGGTTCAGAGCTGTCAAAACACCAGCTGAAAAGCCAGGTAAGCAACGGATCTGTGCTCTATCAGCTGTAGCAGATTGCAGGGGAGACGTTAGCAGTCTAACTCTTGATATCTCCATATAGAATACTATTACCTGCCCAATGTTATCACATGGGGGCTTAACCCCATTGTGCTAGCAATAATGCTAAGTGATATAAAAAGGTTAAAAAGTAAAATATAATAAAATAATTAAATTAACAAGAAAAATGTTTAAGCACCCCTTGCCACATGCACATACACATACCAACGCAATTGCGCACGTAAGGTAAGCACAACACAACACATTTTGGGTATCACCACGCACATCGGAAGGAGAGAAAGAATTCTAGGACCCTCATTTACACTTAACTCTGAATGGATGATCTGAAAAAATTATTTAAAGCATCGCCTATTGATCATTTTGGATATCATAATTTTTTTAATTGTTTTGCGCATATGCACACAGTTTTCAGGCTTGACATAATTGGTATCTATTTACTTGAAGCAACCTCATCTTTTATTACAAAAGGTTGGGAATTATATTGTGTTTGTGTGCACTAAGACTCATTTCAGTGTATTTTTTACTGAAAATAAATATAAACAGGTGTGCAATATCATGCAACATAAAAAAATTGCAACTACCTATTTTTATTCTATGGGTTCTACTGAGTCTCTGCACTCAGAAAAAGAGATGCATATTTTGAGCATGTGTGCAAAAATTTCAAAACGAATGACTCTGGTAGGGAAGTGGTTAAAAGGATAAAACACAGGATATTGTGCATGTATTGCAGAGATGTACTGAATATGTTCTTTTTATAGTTTGGGCACTTTATATTTGCCCTGATTTCAGGCTCCTATAATCCCCTGTACAGCAACACTGGGAGATAGAAGGGCAGCACTCTAAGCCAGTAAGGCTCTGTTACATGCACATAGGCTAAAATGCAACATGCAGAAAGGAGCAGCATATGCAGAGGGATGCTTCATCACTGTGCTGCTTCTTCTTTACTGTCCAATCAGAAAGTTGTGAATGTGTCCTTGACCAATTTGTGTTGCTGCTGCAATGGAGGTCAAGGACTATGGTGTATAGTGAGGGAGTGTAGATCACTAGAATGGCTGAAGAGAAATATAAGTTATTAAGGCGGGTAAATAGTTATTTTATTTATTTTAACAGTGTATTTAAAGCTGAACTCTGGGATAAGCAAATATGTTTTAAATACAAGTCATGTGTATTCGTACTTGAATAGTGGTGTGCTTTGTGTATTTGTTCTAGATCTCTGCAACAGTGTGAAATGTTGACTCTGTGCAGGAACTTCCTGTAATCAAGACCAGTCACTGCTGTTCTTCTTCCTTGTGCAGTGTGACTGGTCTTGTATCTGCCCCCTCCACTTGCTTTTTGCAAACAGCATGTCGTAGGTGGGACCTACTGGGTCCCTCCCACAGCTCTGCTCTCTGTGCAGGCTATAATCAGACCAGAGATGAAGTTGCTGCTACTTTCAAAAGGTATTTATCTGGGGTTGTGATGGCATTTGGTGCACACAAAGAGGCTATTAAGGCTTATATTTAAATGAAAACTTCCATTTTCTGCTTGTATGGAGTTCAGCTTTAAAGAGTAATTTACTGTCATTGAACTAAGCCAATAAAGGCTTTTTTTCTGCTAGACAAAATGAAATTGAAAAGCTGTGTGCCTTCTTGTGATGCAATCGCTAAAAAAAATAACCCAAAGGGCTAAACATAAATCAAGCTTCACAATATGCAGGATGTACAAGCGTTAGAATAGCTAGAGGTTACTTATGATACAAGTTGTAAAGTAGCTTGGAACAGGTTTATGTTGGGAAAATGCAGCTCTATGCTTCATACAGGACCTCCTTGTGCAATATTTATAACATGCTTAGTTAAAGTTAAATAAGCAGAAAAGGGGCATGATCTCAGCACACACAGTAACTACTTTGAAATGTTTTAGTGTATGTTTAAATTGACATAGCCCCTACTATAAACAGACATGTTTGTACATCGGTAGCAAATCTTTGCTGGTGGCATGCTTACATTAGTATTAAAATCAAGATCTTTTTAAGGTAGCAAGTCGTCAAACGGCATCTCTTAAAACAGCTACCATTCCCATGCTCATTAATGATTACCAGAGGACCTGACACGTCTGTAGCTGAACATCGTAAGTGAGCTGGGGATTCCAAAACGTTTTAATTCCAGGCTGAGGATTTCACCACGTGTGGTATGGCTTGTAGGATTACATGGGAGATTTATGGTACTCATCATTAGGATGTTGGTATTTACATGGATTAACAGGCTGTCCAAATGCTTGCTCACACTATACCACATGTTTACACTTCAGTATAGTTCAAGTTCACTGTAAGACAATTTAATTTAGTCTCAAAGCAACATTCTACATAAAACAACTCACTTTGATAAGTTTTATCTTGATTCTATAATGATTTATTGTTTGCTTCATGCAGGATTTTTTTCAATAGATGCTTTGAAGATTGTTTAAAAGTTTCAAATGTTGAATAGAAAAAGGCATTTCTGCTTCGGTTAATTTTGATTCATGCTTTTTTCATCTGGCTGCATTGTGTTTTATTTTATGGCATCTACATAAAATATTAATCTCTGCATCCTGCACTTTGATGTCTTATGAAATGGACATTGTGTTATGGCTAACTTTTTTTCCCTCTGCTATACATTTCGAGATGGGTAACGATGACAGGAAAAGAGATAATAAGCAGATCCTTGGGGCAATAAGAACCATGCCACTTCTGGGTCATTTACTACACTAAAATACATCAGATTTACTAGATGCATGCTGTACTATTAGTTTTAATTGCCATTCTAGCTTAAAATTGAATGTACTTTATGCTCCTTAACTGTAATGGAAAGCTGTAATAAGAGTAGTACAAAGGCTTCTATTGCTGACCTAAGAATACTAGTTGCCTGGCTGTCTCTGGCTGTAGCGTCTAAGACTCTGACCCAGAACATGGATATGATTTAGAAAGTGAAGACTAGGGATGATATGCCTGTGTTCAGTTTGTGAATAATTTTGAGCATCTTGCTCGATGTTCAGACTTTGTGAACTTTAAAAGAGAAGCCAAGGCAAACCATTTTTTGGCTCACAGGAATACATTTACTAATGTACTCTTGTGACCCAAAGTCAGCATACAGCAGGCTACTGCCCACCATATGCTGACAGAGCAGAGCCATGCTACAGCCAGGAAAGATCCCAACAATATTGCATGTGCAGAAACAGAGGTAACTTCACTGAGGGGTAACTTTTATTTTGCTTTATATTTGCTTTTGGATGTAGTTGATCAAGTCAGTTTTAAAAGGTAATCTGCCAGGAAACCACTTAACTGCACATACTCATCTTAGGCTGCTAGGAACGAAAAGAGGAAGCCCACAACCTTGAGACATCACTGGATGCATAAATAGCCACACACCAAACACCCCTGAACAAGCACAGTCAATGTTATTCTGTCACCACTTAACTGCACATACTCAACTTCCATTATTACCCTGAAACTTGGCTTGCTAGGATAGGCTTGTAGGATCAGCAACAGGAAGCCCACCTTCCTGTTGAGACACCACTGGGTGCATAAGTAGCTAAACACCCCAGAACACGCACAGTCAATGTTATTCTGTCACCACTTAACTGCGCATACTCATCTTCCATCATTACTCTGACACTTAGTTTGCTTGGTTAGGTTTGTAGGAGTGAAAAGAGGACGCACACCACCTTGAGACATCACTGGGTGCATGAGTAATCACTCACCAAACACCAGCACTGCCAAGAGAGAGCAAAGGTAATACGTCTCATGGTCCCCACTGCAGGACATCACAAGTCGATTGGATTTCTGGCAGTGTCAACAGGTTTTGTTTTTGCACATATCAATCAGATATAACAAATACTTTCTATGCCATCTATAAATGATAAAAAGAGAGCAAATAAGAGAAGTTCATTGCTAGGGCTTACACACACATTAAACACAGTTGTGGTGTTTGCTGGTATTATGTTATTAGCTCACTGATGGGTTTCATTTGTTGCCTGAAATTGCTCTTTAAATACAGTGAGGGGATTTTTTTTTTAAACTGGGGCAGACAAAATCTGGAGCAGATTTGCACTGCAACCAATCAGCTTCTCTGTCTCATTTTTTAATCTTACCTGAGCAAACTGAAAAGAGATGCTGATTGTTTGCCATGGGGAACTGCTCCAGATTCTGTCAGCTCCAGTTTTGATAAATTCCCCCTAGTACGTCTTGCGTGCAGCAATGCAAGAAAAATGTAATTGTTGAAATTAGTAAGCTTTGGATTTACACATGCTTTAGAGTGAGGGATGCATTCACTTCACAGTTAATACCCCATATCCATATTTATTGAATCAGTCAACTAACAATGGTCCCCTAATACCAAGATGGAGTAAGCCTTGAAACAAATTATGTTAACCTGTAACATATAAACAAATAACACAGACATCAATGTAAGGCAACCGCTTACACCAAATAGTATTTTGGATCCTTTAAAATGTATAAAATGCAAATTGCAGGTGTCTAACACCTGTAAGCGAGGAGTCTCCCAAATAAAACAAGCCAAGGAGTTTTATGAATCAGGGTCGAGGGTCATTCCCAGGAACGCATAAATATTACCCAGGAGTTTCAACAAGCCAAATGGGTTCAGCATCCAACAATAACATTCAAAGGGGTCTGGAATCTAGTTTATACACTCAGTTAGCTCAGACCTATTTAGGCAGCTTAAAAAAAGATGGAGTTGTAACTTTTCTGGTATTAAGACAAAATTGTCACAACCTGCACCATATCAAACTTTATAGCATCATAAATTCTACCATGAAACAATCCAGAATTGTGATAATCTGGGGCTGTATTGAAGTTCTGTTATTATTTCAGTGATTAACACTTATGTAATGTTATATCGGGGTGTTACATTAAGTTACTGGACTAACAGTTTATAGTGCAGCATATAGAGGAAATTACAGCCAGTCTTATTTTTTTGTCCTCAAATTGCATGTTTTATCTTAATATTGCTGTGCTAATATATTAAAATGGTAATATTATACTGAGTTACGTCTTTTAATGGAAACTACACTATGCATTCTTGGTGTTTACAAAAGCCAAATAACATACCTATCACGACATCAGAAAAATAACTTTAAAAGATACATGCATACATTTTGTATTGTATTCTTCAAACTTTATGTTTTCTTTCCTGTGTAGGTGACCCCTTCTTTTCAGCATAATGCTATAATGTTGCTCAGTAAGGGATAAAGAGGTTGATTTTTCTGAAGGCAAATAGGCTGCTCACTTTGCAAGAGAATTTGCGCTTAGCTAAGTGAATGTGGTGAAATTTCACTCTGCAAGAATCATGTGCAAGGAAAATAAAAACAACAGTATTTTTGGTTGCATGATGGAAGTCATCAGAGCTTCACCCTCATTCACTAAACTAAGGGGAAACTTCCCCTGCACGATGAAAATTTCCTTTGCAAAGTGAAGAGTCTATTTGCCTTTAGTAAATCAACCCTAAAGTCTCAGCTACAGTAATAAAATGTAAAATTTCCTTAAACTGGCCATTCACTCATACTCGACAAAACACACTTGATTTCCCCCATCAACAATTTTCCCCTGCTGGCTATTGTATTCTGGCAACTGGCACCTGCTTCACTCTTAATACATGAACAGGGACTAGAGCTGCAGTCACTGCTTGGCTGACAATTTTCAGCACGGCTTCTTCGACAAAAGTCAAATAAAAACGTAACTTTGGTCAAAAGGCAGAGTGCAAGTAAGGCCACACACTGGGCAAATTTTGTCATCAGTACTGTGTAAGGCTGAAGCAGTGTCTGGTCAGCTTTACATTGTAACTACAGCAACTGTGCTATCGGACAGCATGATCCCCTGCAAGGGTTGGACAGGTACTAAGGGGGTTGATTTAATAAGGGTTTCCTTTTTCACCTTTTCAGACAAATGCGACTGTTCACATTGAACACTCAATCATGTGTTGAGTAATGTAGAAAAATAGGCATTTTCTTTGCAATTGACAGGATAATTGATATAAATAAAGCCTGTTTAAAGTGACATTAAACTCAGGATTTGCATTCAAGTACCCCAACAAAAATGTAATTTGTTTGTGTATCACTCTGTTGATCTTCAGTTCATCTCTGAATTCATGCTGACACTGTCCTTCCTTCTGGAGGGTGGCTCCTTTTGTTCCCCATGGTCCCTGTGTGTGTTGTAAAGTAGCCACCGCTCAAAGTTCACTCATGATAGAATACAATCTCAATACAAATTAGTAAACAGTTAATGTACTTGAATTTATTTTTAAGATTTAACTCCTGAGCCACTTTAAGTAGCATAAGTATCATATTACAGTCAATGAACAGATTGACCTATAATTAATGCATCAGGAGTAGCCAGGGTAAAGTAAATATATTGACTAACTTTTTCTTTTTTGAGATAGGGGTGGGGGGACCTTACTAAATAATTGAACATTTAGAGAGCTACTAACAGTAAAACAATATCCTGCTTTTTAAATGAGCAATAGTTCTCTAAAGCTGACTTTGTAAGTGCTTCCTGCATTCAACCACTGGAGGCCCGTTATAACTAAAGAATCATGGAAACAAATGTCATCTAGTGTTTACAATGGGAGGCATGTTTAAAGAGTGATGTTAGTGTTTGTAACAGATGTAGCACTGCAACAATGAGATAACATGTTTAGGCTTAGCATACTGACAGGGAAGCAATGATGTACAATTAACAGCAAGACGACATGTTTATACCGGGCATATAGAAACTGAATTCAAATATTAATGAAGTTGGAAGATTTTACTTAGGCTGTTCGTATATGGTTTGTATACATGGGAAAGAGGCATCTTAGAGGAATGGATAACAAAGCATAATCTACAATATTTGGCATTAATATCCTATCTCTTTGTTCTGAAAGACCTATCCCCTGAGGCTTGAAAGCCTTCACTTCCAGTAACTGATCCCTTTATGGAAGTCACAAGACGTAAAAGACAATCACACACAATAATACTGGAAAACAGTCCGATGGAATGCTGTTATCTTCAAGTTCAAGAGTACAATTTTCCCCTTTTAAGGCAAAATTGCAAAGTGCTTTATTTTTTCTAAAATCTTTCTTTATGAAGCACTTCAGATGGTTTAAGGATCTGTTAAAGATTTAGCTAGAAAGATTGATGTTTTTTTTAAAAATAATGTATTATGTAACAACCTAACATTGCAAAAGAAGAAAAGTGGTGTGACATAAAAAAAACATGTCTTCTATGCCATAAACCAATAAAAAAAATTCTGAGTGTTCATGTATTGATTTCTTTACCCCTAACATATAATAAAGCTGTAAAATAACTTAATCCTTATGATTCCACCAAAAACTGATGTTTTACTTACTCTTTAAGCCAAATATTTAACTGGAAATAGTTAAGTGTTTCCCTACTTTTAATTATGTTGGTTAAATATAACCACATACTAAATATCATAGTTTCTTATATAAACTCCTTGGCGCCTTACTTGTCTTTCAGATTTCTTATGTGAGCACTATTCTGCCATGACTTGCCATTTATGATAGTAAGAATCAATCCACTGTCGCAAGCAACATATTAGTGGCGTGAACAGGGGCGTAAGTAGAAATCACAGGGCCCCATAGCAAAATTTTGTATGGGGCCCTGTAATTTCTAGCCCCTACGCCCCTTGCAGAGCCCACCTGATATCCCAAACAGCCCATCTGAGAGTGACCCTGCAGAGACCGCCATAGACTCTCTATGGTGGGCTCTGCAGGGTTTCAGGTGGGCTGGTCACAACCCTGCACACCTCTGACCTGTCAGCCCTGATCCACTGTCCACATCCATGGTCGCTGGCAGGCCCCGCCTCCTCCTTCACAGATCACTGACAGGTTGTTGGTGATCTAACAGCGACACGTTCCTCCTCACACACCCCAGTGACAGCCAGCAGCATGAGATGCCATATTGACCCAGGCAGCCCGCATGGAATCAGGAGGATGTCCTGGCCTTGGTCGCTATGGCGATTGTTACGCCACTGGACCTGAAACATGAATAGGTAACTACTGAATTTGAGTATGCAGGCAGGTTTAGAGGACAACTTTATGATCCATAGACTGTTTATATCCTACATACAATTGAAAATACATAGCAGAAAAGGCAGCGCAGCTATTGTATTCTAGGAATTTATAAGTAACAATGGCAACTCATAAAGAAAAAAGATAAACTTCATTAATCAATCCATCAGCAATAATTTAGCTGCCCAAAATTTAGGACTAGTTAGCTATTTTACAAATTAATTCCTCAAAAAGCAAATGTTGTAAACAGTTTTTCAGAGTGTTTGACAGTGGCTAATAAGGATTGAAAGTTGTATTCTGAAAATAATCATAATAATAATTTTAATCAAAATAATAACATAACAAAAATAATAGTAATAATAATAGATACAGTATATTTAAATTCTGTATAAAGCAACCTAAAGGCCATTGTCTAATGCAAACTCTTCTGGAATCCCAACAATCTAAACAAAATTGCTTTAAATTCCTCTTTGACAGTGCATGCCAAGTTGTTTTATGAGTTATAATTAAAAGAAATCTACTGTAAATGTCTACATTTATAGTTTAGTTTGCATTGTTTAACACAAAAGATTCATGTTCATAAAGGTATTTTCAGGATCATAGGTTTCCAATGCCGCTAGCTCATAGGTTTACACTCAAACTCTGTTTTTACATTTGCACATGGTATACTTGTTTGATCAACTCAAATCTCCTGTATTCTGGAGACAGCCAAACATTCCATATCCATAATATTCAACTGTTTACAAAAGTTCAAAAACCCTACAACTTTTGGAAGGCAGGACTGTTTTAACAAACAATATAGTATAACATTTTTAGTGCTAGCAGTTGAAGGTCATTAATTGTGTGATCTTCTAGCTCTAATCTCGTTTTTTCATCTGAAATGGCAAAGCTGGATTTAATTAAATACTCTCAAATGCTTCATCATTAGTGTCCTTGTATTTAATTGGCATACTGTTTTGAGTATCTTCAACTAGAATTATGTTTCCAAACCTGTATACCACTACAGTGATTTTGTAGTTTTGTTATCATTCTTTGCAGCCTGACTGGGACAGATGCAACGGGACAGCAAGTCCTTGTTTGGAGACACTAACCTTAGTTGTCACTTCTTTTGACATGTTAGTTTGCAGGTGTTTTCATTAGCAATAAGATGTTTTATTTTGATGAAATGGACTATTCTGATAATCTGATAGCTAATAATACATAAGCAAGAGACGGGGTGATTTTTTTGCTAGATAACTGGTCATTCCTAGCATTGATGTCAACTCTCACCAGTTTTCAGGTGATCTCATCAACAAAATGATGATTTCATTTTCAAAGGTCCTTTTAAGTGTACACCACTTTTGTAAAGAGTGGAGAAATATTAGGACTCCTGTCAGGTTTTTACTGGTATCTGGGGCTCTGTTAGACAAATTTCCCCTTATTTACTGTCATGGTGACATTGGTAATTAGTAAAAATCTCCAACATCACCACAGACTGAATAAAAACTTTGTATTGCTGTCTGTGTCCCTTTTGCACATTTCACCTCACTTCCTGTCTGGAAACCATTTTCACTATAACAGTAAGTGACGGGTAATTTCTCTAACAGAACCCCCAAATAGCAGTAAAAAGCCAAAAGGGATTCTTATCTTTCCCCACTCTATTTAAAACTAAAAAGAAAGTTTTGGCTGGACATACACTTTAACCCTCTACTTACAGGTCTTTGTCAAACAATGATCCTCATCTCAGACGCGATCGGATAGTCTGTTGGGTGTTTTCTGTGCTTGACATCTGGAGACAATCAGGAGATAGGATACATGTTTGCTCCATCAAACCATATATTAAACTAAAAATGAGTCTCTGGCATTGCCCCCAACAGTAAACCTGTTATATTTTAATTAGTGTTAACCAAAGTATGTTACAAGGCAGTCCGAATGGATGTTTATGTAAAATGTTTCAGGAATAATGAAAAGTACCTGGTTACCACAGAAAGAGTGAGATGTCAAGGTGGTTGGGAACCAGGACAGGAACAACTGCAGATAAATCTCACCTATATGAGGTCTACAATAATTATAAGTAGACAATGCACCAGGCTACTTTTAATATAAATATAAATACAACTATTGGATAGATTCATTCTTCATAAAGGGCTATCAGGATTTGGGTAGATCTTACTAAAAGTATATAACAGATAAAAATGAAAGTGAAAAGCCAAAATACATACAAGGGACACGGCTTATCTAGAGAGCTTGTGTTTTTCCTCCAGACATGTCTGTAGTGCAGTTGGTTACCTTGCTGTTACAAATGTATTATAACATATTATTGCTTTAGTGTATAGTATTATGGAAGGCACCTGGCCAAACTGTTTGATTCATAAGTACCACTGTATACTGCCTTTATGCCAAACTAATGTAAACACTATATAGATACTCTTGAAAATAATAATTGTTATTAACTAAAAGTGTTAGGTGTAAACGTACCATTAAAAAACATTATATATCCTCATTATATGAGAGACTCAATATTTACTGTTTGGTTACTGCTAATGACTGGTTCATTGTGCCAAAGCCAGATAAAATCTCTGAATGGCAGAAAAATATTTGCCTTTGGTCATAAAAGTAATGTATCATTGAACCTGCATTTGGCTCCTGCCACCTCACTTCCTGCTCTGTCCAACCATCTGGAGGGCAGCGGAGAGGAACTCATGTTCTCTGAGCCCCCTCTGAGCAGCTCTGTCAATGTGTTTTGGATTTGAAGGCTTTTCCCGGCTAAGCTGAGCCATCTGTTCAAGTGCTGCCTTGGTCTCCCAGCAATGCAAACATATGTGGCTCATTTATTGTGCGAACTGCCCTGAACATCTTTTAAATCAATACACACATTATGCCAGCCAAAGTCTGCCATGAGTTTATTATGCTTGCTTAACCCTTTATGTATTATATCACCTGATCTAGATAATTGTGTCCCATAATCCTCATAACACCTTACTATTACCCCTATAGCTCCACATAATTCCCATATCTGTTGTTTCTATTTATATACTTGCTTATGTAACCTGTCAAGCTAGTTTAGGCTGTGCCAAACACTGGCCTCTTGGTTAACAGCTCATCCAGTTTTACATTATTCCTCAAGGTGGTAGACTCCAGATGTAATAAACTGCAGCATTTGCAAAGCTTTAAAGTGAAACTTTTAAGATTAAACTAGATTTTGTGAGAGAAAAAGCAGTCTTCTCTAGGTTAACTTCTCTCTCTCTCTCTCTCTCTCTATATATATATACAGGTGAAACTCGAATAATTAGAATATCGTGCAAAGTTCATTTATTTCACTAATGCAACTTAAAAGGTGAAACTAATATATGAGAGAGACTCATTACATGCAAAGCAAGATAGTTCAAGCCGTGATTTGTCATAATTGTGATGATTATGGCTTACAGCTCATGAAAACCCCAAGAACCCCAAATCCACAACCTCAAAAAAGTAGATTATTACATGCAATCAATAAAACAAGGATTGTACATAGAACAATATCGGACCTCTGAAAAGTACAAGCATGCATATGTACTCAGTACTTGGTTTGGGCCCCTTTTGCAGCAATTACTGTAATTACTTTTGCACGATATTCTAATTATTCGAGTTTCACCT
>NW_017306680.1:980085-982471 GCF_000935625.1 Nanorana parkeri
TTTATTGGTACTTGCCCCCATGGAAGTGCCCAGCTGCCCATGCCCTTATTTTAGCAAATGCTTGCAAAAAAGACCCAAAAATGTACAAGATTTGTCTCCTAAAGACTTCAGTGGGGATCAAGTGCAAAGGTCGGAGTTTGCGGATTTCCTCCAGGCTTAACTCATCCCTAATCTACCATTAGTTTTGAAGGCGTTGATGCAGCCTCCTTACATACCATCCGATTATTGTTCCATTTGGGCTCTGAAAGTGGTGTTCTTAACAGCTATTCCAGCTACAAGGGTTTAAGAATTGTGTATCTTTGCCTGACTTGATTAATTTTGACCTGGCAATCTTAGAGTATGTGTGCAAATGTTTTCAGAGCACAGCAGGCTGCACTCTGGTCTAGGAGATTGGAGCCTTAAGCCTACCTCCCTGAGCAGTGAGCTCCCTAGCCCTGGAGACTGGCATTTGAAGTAAGGATGGTCCAGTCTCTAGAACTGAGGGGCATACCCCAGAAAAGGTTGGATGGGACCACCCAGGGATGGACTGACAACACATGGGGCCCCCGGGCAATACAAGATTATGGGACCCCCTTGTGCTCCGCCCATATACAAGTCCCTCCCACACGCCCCACCTGCATAGACATTCTTGTGTCACAGAAATTTTTTCTCCACATTATTTTTCAAATAGTGGGCCAATTCACTAAGATGAATTGCCGGGGAACTGGCTGTCCATGCTTTTGGGCTGTGAGCTGTGGGAGGTTAGTGGGAGGGGCCGGATAGTGTCAAAGTCAGTGTTCTATAATTTTTCTCGATCCTATAAATTTTCTCCACTGTGTCACTTCCAGTGGGGCCGAGTCATCCCAATCAGCTGTTTTCATGACTTGCGCACCTGGAAGAGACGCCGAAGAGAAATTTATCGGTTGAGGAAAATTATAGCACACTGGTAGTTTAGGGTTGCCTCGTCAGTGCTGTGCGCGTGTACGACTGCTGCGACCCTCCAAGCTGTAGAGGGACTACAAATCTCAGCACAACAACAATGTAGAATAATACCACCAGCTATAGAGGACTATAAATCTCAGAGGAGTGCAGGCTTACCTGAGTAGTCTTCCAGCAACTTGCTTCTGAGATCGGGTCTGTCGGCAGCTGTCATCCTCCCACGCCTGCTCCTCCTTACTTCTTCTAGGACCACCCACAAATGGGGATCTTCTTAAAAAGGCAATAGTATCCTGATCATATGGGCTCTGATTCTATGGGCTCTATGTTCTTAACAGCCTTTTCAGATAGAAAGGTTTTAGAACTGGTCATACTTTGGCCATTTGCAGTGTTTCATCCATAGAAGTGTCCATGTAATTTCCTGCTAACTGAGAATCAGTCTTTCTGTCTCTTCAGTGAAATTTCTCAACAAGAGAACTTTGGTTCATTCAATATGTTGAAGCATATCTCAACCTATCTGAGAAGGGCAGAGCCCTTGAGGAAGGTGGACAATCTGTTAATTTTATTGGCTGTATCTAGGCATCACCAAGGATTGCGTTGACATGGATTCAGTCATCGTATGTGACAGAGGGCTTATCCCTGCCATCTGAGGTGTAGGCTCATTCAACTCATTCAACTAGAGGGATGGCATATGCTAAGGTTTACTCACATAGCATATGTAAGACAGCCAACTTGTGACGAGAGAGAGCATGGAGCCGGCTTCCCAGCCAATCAGTAAATCGGGCAGCGTGTAATGATGCGCTGCCTGGCTTCCTGATTGGTCGGAAGCTGGCCAATCAGGAAGCCAGGCGTCATTACACAGCGCCCGGCTTCCTGATTGGCCAGAAAGCCGGCTCCATGCTTTCTTGTCACCTGGTGACGAGAAGCATGGGGACGGCTTCCCTGCTAATCGGGAAGCCAGGTGGTGAGTCATTACACGCCGCCTGGCTTCCTGAATAGGACTTCCGGTACTCGGTATCGGTGAGTACCGGAACAAAAATACCAGTACTCATACTCGATACCGGAACACTGGTATCGGCGCATCCCTGGTTAGGGAATATAATTTTTTTTTATTAAACATACATTAGGTCTATGCACCTTGCTCTTTGTTATGGTTTTGTCTAGACTAGATATGTGACCCGGCAAAAAATGTGTTTCATTTTGTTTTATTTGGATTTATCATTATTTTGTTTGCGTTATTTCGTTTTATTTCATGTGCACCTGCAATAAATGTGTTTTGTTTTATTCGGATTTTTAGTTATTTCGATTTTCGGGATTCTGGTCTGAAAGTCAATTTGTTTCGGGACGAAATTCGTTAGCGGTAGTATGTACAAATTTTTTTTCCAGACGAATGTTCCTTGCGGCAAAGTGACATTAGACAAAAGGAAAAAAAAATTACATTTTCTATTTAACAGTCTGCAGAAGAAAAAAA
>NW_017306680.1:982483-997614 GCF_000935625.1 Nanorana parkeri
GCCATTTAGGCTTCTTTTTTTTTTTTCTAATGTCACTTTGCTGCAACGAACATGTGTCAGGAACGAATATTCATACATACTACCACTAACTAATTTCGTCCAAAATGTTTGTTATCGGAAATTCGGATTCGTTTGCATTCGTCATTTCTGTCATTCGGAGAATTAGATATATCCGAGCATCCGAATAACAAAAATTTGTTCCGAAACAAATCGCACACGTCTAGTCTAGACTACGTTGAGGTGACCCTTGCCTCTTTCAGATAAATGTATTTCTTAATCACCAGACATGTTAAGGCTCATCTTTATCCTGCTCTATGATGTTTTATTCTTTGGCTTTGTCTTCTCTTCCTACATCTGTACATGACATTCAGCTTCAAGCAGGAAAGTTCTAGGACTTCCACTACTCCTGGCTTCTGCAGACAATTACATGAATGGAATATACTACAATACTAAGTTCATGTGAGCACCACTGTACGCCTCTACTATTTAACCTTTGGCACCCTGGCAAAAACACCCACAGAGCTATTTGCAAAAGGGTGAAGAGTTTGGAGAAGGCAGGAGAAGTGAACAATCTAGGACAACATAGCTGATTTGGAAAAAGTCTCCAATTCAGCTCACTTTGCAGCTCAGCTATGTTGTCCTAGATTGTTCACTTCTCCTGCCTTCTCCAAACTCTTCACCCTTTTGTAAATAACCCTGCCAATGTTTCATTCTTCCTGCCTCCTCCAACATACAGAGAAAGTATATAAAGTAATTTTCGCTCCACAGGGGGAGAGAAGCAATTCATACATAATTCTGATTGTGACATAAAATAAAAGTTCATATTCACAGTGAACGGTTGTGTTGTAATGCTCTGTGGCTTATCCATCATGCATAGCAATGGACATAAAACATCGTACAAGTAAAGGTCTATTGCTATTAATTGATTGAATGATTGTTCTATATAATCCAGTTCAGCAGCAATTTAAAGGAGAATGTACATATGTATGTATGTACTGTATGTACTGTACAACACTCTTTTACTCTCTCTCTCTCTCTCTCTCTCTCTCTCTCTCTCTCTCTTGGCAGAAATATCTTCCTCTGTTCCACAATATTGTCAATTGATCCAAGGTAATTTATATATTTTATGGTAAAAATGAAGTGTTCTTTATGTATTCATTAATTATTAATTTTTTATGATTAATGTATTAATTCTACTCAATTGAACTCAAGGTAAGTTATTAGCCTTAGCCTATAAATCACCATTAGTGCAAAATATATGTTGTCCACAATTCACATCACTCCTTATATGCATGGCTATGCCAATGAATAATCTTTAGATCCCTTCACACAATTGTACTACTTTACTTACTAAGCAAGTGCTACTAAGAACAGCCTGTGCCACAGGGTTTTTATGCAGCCTGGTAAGTCTTCCATCCCATTGTTATTATAAAACCTTTTTAAGCTTGAAACCTTGGCATCATTTGCAGCCTGTTAAACATTACTAACTTACATTTACTAAAAATAACCAGCTATGAATTCACATTCCCCTGGCTCCTAGTTATCTGTATCTTCTGAACACTGTATCACCATAAACTATCATGATTTTCTCCTTTATAGCCAATTAGGAACCCACAGAGGCCTGGAATGCTTTCAGTATGAAATTACCTACACCACAGTCCTTTATCTTTGGTCTCCCCCAGCGACAAACTACTTGTCCCAATATCTTTCTTGTACTTTATAAATTGTTCCCAGTATGGACAACATACGGTCTTCTTCCAACCACTGTCAGTGGAATGACTTTTGTAAACCACTGCATGCCCTACAAGTTGCTACTGATATAATGTTACACTATAAACAAAAGAAATAGAGGCAGTTTAAACTTGCACTTCTACATTTACTTTTTGTTAGGATAACATCTGAAGAGGAAAATACACTGTGGTCTGGATAGCTGACAACAACAACATCAAAAGCTAATTTTTATACCAAAACAGCAAGGCTTGTCTAATTACTAAATGTGTTGTGTAAAGAGAAAGAGGGAACAGATGGAAAACACACCATTCTTTTTAGCAGAACCTTAACAAACGATTCAGAAAATTTACTCACGTTGGGCAAGGGCCAGTTAACATTTTTTTCTTGAATCTGGCATTTTTAGTAACAAAGTGCAAAGAAAATAAAGTGGAGCAATCCATATAAAACAGTAAGAAATAAGCAGTATTAGTTAAAAGGTTTATTTTTTACTAGATCCTATGTATTACCACTTAATGCTCCTCTTCCTCAACTCCATGTAAGAACAAGGCAGTCTTATGGTAAGCACATTATTTATTGCTAAATGCTTGCTGTGTCCAATTACAGACTGGCAAAAAGGGTCTACTACAGCACCCTTTTCCACGGTAAGGGAACCATTTTGGTTCCCTCAATCAAGAGGGAAGCTTTATTCTTTACATTTCAAGATAAATATGATATCAATGAGATATTACTTGAAAATCTAATTTATTGTACAGTGTGTTTGACTCTAGAAGCTGCCCTAATGTTCCACTAGTTGTAAGTTGCACTGAGCTTACTGAAAACAGAGTCCCCTAGGTGCTGTCAGTTGTTTTGCACCACTAAACCTTAATGATTGATGGGTAAAGACTGGAGATGGAATGCTACATCAATGGCTCAAAGGATGAGTGTGAAAGACAGGAGAGAAAGGACTTGTAGAGAGCACTGTGGGGGCTGATGTATGTGTCAGAGATGACAGTAGACTGCGGTCTTCAGGAGCAGCTTTAGACCACCACAGCATCACACTATAGGCATTTTTCCCTTATAGAAAAACAAAATGCTTACTTAGAAAAGTAATTTGCTTCACAAATATGTTAAAGATGAACTCCATGCAGAAATATTCGTAACTCTTGCAATGGGGCTACCCCCACACTGCAAAGGTTAAGTGCTCATTTTTGTCTAGGGACGAAAATAACAAAGAAATACTCAACTGAACCTCGGAGCCAGCTGGCTGCTATGCTGGGCCCTACCGTTTATTGGACTTGATGACTCACAAGACCTTAGGCCACCAGAGCAAAGGTGGAGCAAGGAGGCAAGACCGGTCTCACAGTCAGCCAACTCTGAGTTTCAGGTGAGTATATATTTTTTATTTTAATCCCTATAAAAACATGAGCACTTAACCCTTGCAGTATGGGGTATGCCCACTGCAAGGGTTAAGAAAATGTATCCCTTAAGTTCTTCTTTAAAGCGCTCCTAATCTCGCAATAGTTTCCATTTACTATTATTCACAAAGTAAAATAACTGACAATTTTAGTTGTATTGTATCTAAACATCTGTTCGATTATGATGCATAGCTTACATCCTCACTTCCACCTTATCTGGAACCAGAAACACAATCTTCAGCACTGTTGTAAAATCCATATAAAAAGACCACATATCAGATTAGATCTGTCACTATGGTAGAAATGGTGACGCGTGAAACAATGGTCATAACAGAGGATGCACGAACATGTACACTTTCTTATCCTCTCTAAACAGATAAAGCTACCACCATGAGAGACACGTTTGTGTGAATCAAAAGAGCAACCTAAAAAATGACAAATATTTTAATGGGTAAAACAGTTCATATTGCAAACTAATATATATTGACATTAATATATACAATGTATATATATATACACACACATATACTTTTTTAATATTAACAGAGCTGCTACGGCCTTCCAGCAGAAGTGGATCACCCTTCTGGGCAACTACAAACCTGCTAATTTATAGTTACTTTATTTCTCTCTCATTAGCTAGGCTAAGACTAGCTGCTCACAGTTGCTGGCATAAACAGCAGTAGGTCAACAATAGACCCAACAGTGTATTGCAAATAGTTAAACATTTTATTCTGAGCCCAAGTTGTTCTCATGGAAAGACTACAAACTGCAATAAGAAAATTGGGTAACCTAAACCCAGAATTTATAAGAAATCAGTCATATGTTGTGAATGGATATTTAGTGGATTACCCAATATGAATCCATATGTGCTCAATTTATGGGAAGCCTGCATTCCACTTTTGAACAAGGGCTCCCCATTCTAACCTCTGGACTGTCCATGACTGTGTTGTTTTTGTAGGGGTCATTTTGGTGCTTGAATTGTTTGTTAAAGGATTTTCCTGGTGGAAAAGGGGGAGTTCTACAGATGTATTAATATACCATATGTGGGTCATATTGTGAACCAGCCACATCTATTCCCTCATCTCTAACCCTCAGGCAAATGTGCTCTTGCCATCTCAGGTTTTGCAAACAGACAGGATATGACTAGCCTCCCGCAGGAGCAACCCAGCTACTTTTTTTGTAGTTATCACACCCCACTCAAACATAAGCTGGCTCTGTCCTGCACACAAGACAGTTCATGAAAGTTCTTTTAGTACACTGGGTTCCACCCTAAAATCTGATGATTATCTGAAACAGCACACCTGTTGCTTTTAAAGCACCAACATTTCATTTTACCGCATTCAGCAATGTATAGGCAGATGCCAACAGTCAAAATGCATACTTTAAATTTCATTAGCATTAGCAAATTTCATTAGCATTGAAGCTCTTAGGAGTACCAGCTTCATGCTTTATAGATATACCAACACTCAGACAAACAATTAGCACCTTAACTGCAGTAACACAGCGCTGTCAATATTCTTAAGAGTACACAATAAACACAAACTTAGATCAAATAAAAACCTTTCCAACAGTTTAACAGCTTATTATATAAAACGGGGTCTAGCAACCTCTAAGGATCTTGAAACATTATTAGACTTGTTTGAACTACCTTACCTTGCATCACAAGCATTAAGAAAGCTACTTTAATGACACTGAGAAGATAATGGTTGAAGGTGCTATTAAATGCCCAATGTGAGATAAAACTTCAGGTTCAAATGAACTCAGAGGGGTTGGTTTTGCTAAAGTCTAATAGGTAATTTATAGGAATTTGTACTTTGCGGGGTTTCCCTCAGCTTGGTGAATGTTGTGAACTTTCACTTTGCAAAGAATACCTAATCACGTGCAAGGAAAATAAAACAGACAGTATTTTCGCTTGCACATGACTGAGTGATGAAAGTCAGCAGAGCTTTACCTCATCAACTAAACTAAGGAGAAACTTCCCCTGCAAAGTGCTAATTTCCTTGCACAGTGAACAGTCATTTTACCTTTAGTAAATCAGCCGCTCAGCCCTTTCCAATCTTATTTAGCTTCTGATTCAAAAGCTCAAACAAATGATTTCATCAGTCATGAAAAGGAAGCATTATCTCAATATAATGATTCATGTATAAGTCACTATATTCCAAAGTCTGCATGTGATTGTTATACACACCAAGACCTGCTTAGTTCGGGAGAAAACCTCTAACAGCACAAATGTGAAAGAGAACATCCATGTCACATAATAACAACATCACTTATACTATATAATGCATATTGTACAGTTGTCAGCAACACTGATTAATGTTGGATTTTGTCCCAACTGATATTTGAGACATGTGTCACCTCAACTAAACCTCATTGAGACAGCATAAGTCAATAAATGGCCGCTTAATTGCTGTAATGATCGGTCTGGTGTGCTGGTGAAATTTCTTGACTATCTGCATGAAGGCGGTGCCATCGGTAGTCATTTCAAGCACCCTCCTGTGTATTTATATGGGAATCCCGGTAAGGAGTGCAGCAAGGATTTATTTCTACTTCAACTAAACCTGTCACAAACCAATTTGTGGCAATTGAAAGAAAATGTGATAAAACATGCATGTGCCCAGGTTCCATAAAAACTACATGTCAAAATGGTCAGTAGATATATATATATATATATAGAGAGAGAGAGAGAGAGAGAGAGAGAGAGAGAGAGAGAGAGAGAGAGAGAGAGAGCGAGAGAGAGATTTGCATATCATTTTAGCTTTGTGTATCTCTAAATCTACTAACTGTTTAGACATGTGGTTTTCACTGAAGGTAAAATTGGCTTATGCATGTTTTCAACATGTTTAGTCTGTGACAGGTTTACTTTCTCAGCAAGTAAACCCTTGCCCAACAAGCCCACTGTAAATCTGTTACTGCATAGAAGGCTTACTAAAATGTAGAAAGCAAGGAAGGTATAAAGGAGTATAGTATATATTTCTGATACTAGATTTTAAGCTTTATTGGTGTACAGGCTGAGTTATTTAAACATGAGGACATTTCTAATGTGAATAGTGAAAACGGCCCTTTAAAAGAACTTTGAAAAATACCATCTGTTAAATAAACCCTAATAATAGTTGAGGGATCCTTCTTACTAGTCACCCCTTTTATCTTGCACTTACAATTAGTGTACGTTTCCAATCAGTTTTGGTCTTTTCATCTTAGAGGCTGGGTACAAACCATATTATTAATACACAGCACAAAAGCCGAGTTAACTTACTGGTCGATATAGATTTGAGTTAAACCATCAACCCTATATGTTAAACTCGATGGACTTGTGTCTTTTTTCAACCTGACTAACTATGTAACCCAGCCAAAAGTAATATTTTATGATCGCAAGTGAATTAGCTCCTATGTGCCTTGGAATGCTCCAGTAGTGTGAACTCATTGCCATAGTTCCCTACCCTAATTTTGTCCACCTAGGAGTTTTGAGTGTCCTTTCTGTTCTAGCATCTCCTGCTGCAGTCTTTATGACACTAAATACATTTAAATTGTAGCCCTTTCAATATGGCCAGAGCAACTGTGCAGGGCAAGGAACTCAAGTGTAGAGGTCTAATTTCATCTCTGATAGTTATAAGAGGTTATCAGGTAGTATTACTGTTCTGTATCTACCAAAAGCTGAAATGTCAGATTTGTATGGACTGGCCTTTTAATGAGTGAACTAATAAATAAAAGAGCTGGCAATGTCAAAAAGTCTTCTGTTCACCCTCTCAGCATTCCTATAGTTTTGGTTCAGGGGAAGGCAAAACAATCCCTGGTCAAGTGTTACCGATTTTATCCCACAAGGGGAAAGAAAACTTCCCCAATGATGGGTTCAAATGTCCCCAGCACTAGTCTACCTCAGTTATTAAAGCATACCACATACACAGGTTAATCACTTTTACTGTAAAGAATACTCCCATTAAGGAATGGTATTTTTTTTAGTTAGCAATGGCCCATTATTGAATGTCCTTTATTATATATTGGGATATCATCATCTAAAATATTTACAAACAAAAGAAGCCAGGCTTACAGGTCTACATTTTCCCATTTCTATGTTTTACCATTGTTTTAGTATAAATGAACTACATGTTATATATTTGTACTTGTCCCAGCAGGCTATAAAAAAAAGTCAATATGATGGTTCACCTTTACTAAAGATGAATTTGACTGGTACTTAATTTAACACAAGATCTTCCTGAACCCACATATTTATTGTGGGTTTTGGCCGGTTAGACTTTATCATTTAACAGAGCTTCCCCCATGGGTGGTTTAGCCAGCACTTGTGTAAAATTGTATTGTCTTGTATTGTGGATAGGAATCTATTTCATTTAATAGAACTGCTGGCTTCCATTTTCCATGTGATGTTTGGATAATAGAAATAACCATTAATAAAGACTAATTTTTGGTATGTTGCAGAATTGGAATTTCAGTGGTATCATTTATGTGATGGGTGTTTTTTTTCTGTGAATAAATTCTAGTGAAATAATTTTAGATTTAAACATGGACTTATTTAAATTGGGGCTTAAATGCAAATAAACATATATTGGGAATGTAGGCACAGTAATATTTTTTTGGGGCAATGAATGAAACTGTAATCTTGATTTCTAGACTTTAAAATGGCTGTTTGGGGCCTTTTTAAAATGGGGTCTAGTAAAACAGATGTAGGACTTTGTGGCCTTTTTCCTGGGAATACATAATACTATGATGTTGATTTCTAGTTTAAAAATGGCCGTTGGGGATCCTGTTCAAATTGAGCCTTAAGTGCAAATAAAAAAATACCAAGAAGATAATCACTACAGTATTACTTTGTTTTTTCTGTGAATACATTCTAGTGAACTAATTCTAGATTTAAAAATGGCAGGTTGGGGGTCCTGTTTGAATTGGGGCTTGGGTGCAAATAAATTAATACTGGGAACATAGGCACAATAATAATTTTTGGGGGCAATGAATTAAACTGTAATCTTGATTTCTAGGCTTTAAAAATGGCTGTTGGGGGGCCTTTTCAAAATAGGGTCTAGTGCAACAGATTTAGGACTACAAAATTAGTGATTCAATACTGTGCATAGGCATAACAATATTTAGGAGGCTTTTTTTCTGTGATTAAATTACAACTTATTGTTAATCTCTAGATTTTTTAAATGGATTTAAATGGATTTCTGTTCAAATTGGGGTATAATGGGAATTATTTAATACTGAACACATAGGCACAACAATATTTTGGGAACCTGTGCAATCATATGACTCTAATATTGATTTATAGAATTTACAATGGATTGGATGAGCCTGCCTAGGCATCTAGGCAGCACTATATCTTGGTTTCTGTGAATATATATCACACTGTTGATTTCTTGCTGAGAAAACAGCTGGTAGGGATAATTTTCAATATAGGACCTATTACAAGCAATTAATTTGTTCACAGACACCAATTACGTAGGCACTGCAACTTTTTTGGGGTTGTTGCCTTTGAAAGAATCAGACCCTAATGTTGATGTTTTAATTAAAAGCTGGATGGTGAGCATCCTGTTCAAAACGTGACCTTGTTAAAGTGCCTAAAAATTTGTACGGAGTCACAACAATATTTTGCTGGCTTTTTTAATTTAAATAAATATACTCTGCTGTTGATTTTTGAGTACAATTCAGCTGATGTTTCATATAGCATCAAGATATTGCACTGCGCTTAATAAATCAACCACCAACTCATAAATAAACTATGGGGTCTATTCACTATGCTGCCGAGGGCAGCCGAGTGAATGACCGATCTGAAGTGAAGTGAGCCGAACACTGTCCGGCTATTCAAGCCTACTTTCTCTCCTCCACGCAAGGTGCTGCTCTGTGTCCCAGCGGGGAGAAGAGAAACTGTTACAGGAGGCTGAGCTGTGAGTGGCCAGCATCTCTCCTCCCGCAACGCTCAGTCTCCTGTTAGGGGAGCGGCGGTGTGGTGGCAGAGAGACAGCTGTCATTTCTGTCACAAGAGGCCGAGCTCTCGTCCCGCACCACCCCGCTCAGCCTCCTCTGACAGATCAGGAGAGCAGCGGTGTGTGGGCAGAGACAGCTGTCAGCTATCACAGGCTGGGCTGGCGGCGCGGGGGAGGAGTCAGCTGTCACAGGAGGCCGAGCTCTCCTCCTCGCACTGCTCGCTCAGCCTCCTGTGACAGCAAAACAGGATCACTTCCTGTACATTTATGATTGTGAACACAGTAAAACATGCTATCTCCACAATGTATGAAAGAACAGAAACACTCAGTATAGAGGCTTCCTGTTCATTTATAACAGGGGCTGCAGAAAAAGAGTTTGAGGACTTTCTTGAGTTTGAGGAATCTCTTTTTCTATTTTAAAAGGAAAATATCAGGGGCCTGTTTAGACCCCTAATATTTCCCCAAAGCCCCCAGCAGTAAAGCAAAAATTTAAAATATTTAATAATAATAAATAAATACAAATACAATTTTTTTAAATTTATAAAAAATAAATAAAAATAAATATAAAACAAATTAGAAAAGGTTTTAAAAAAACTTTTTTAGTTTCGGCCTGAAGTTTTTTTAAATTTTGGTTTAGTTTCGGTTTTGAAATTTTCATTTCGGTGAACCTGTACCTATAACATTCATTAAGTACACATCACAGTTGCTGAGATTATTGGAATATGGGTAGCTTAGATAGAGGCGCAAATATCTTTTTACATACAGTACATCATTGTATAGTCAGGACAACATGTATGCCTTTTTTTACTGTGAAAAAACACATTATAATTTTAATGTATTGCTTAGGACCTCCCTGGTCACTCTCTCTAAAACTGTGGTCTACTGAAACAGCTTATATCACCTGAATCGAGTCTGTATAATAATTTGGTCTTTTTTGTTCTGTAAAAAAATACATTTAGATTTCTTACTCGGCAGCTTACTTTAACTGGTTACATAGTGTGCATCAAGTCTGCACATTTATTGTGGCTTTATTCTTTAAAATAATGCATTCTAATTGGGATTTTTGGACTCCCACTGAATCTGCAGCTCAGAAAAGGTGCATATGTACCGGGCATGGAGTCAGCACAATATTTCTGACTTTTTTCTGTGAAGTAAAACTGTTAGAGGGTTATTCACAAAGCTGCCAAAGGCAGCCGAGTGAATAACCCACCCCAAGTGAAGTGAGTCGAACGCTGTTCGGCTATTCACTTCAGGCTTGTACGGCTGATTTCAGCCGTACATCGGCTTGCTTCGGTTGGCTTCGGTTCAGCTAAACATGCTCAGCATGTTCGACTGAGCCGAAGTAAAGAAGGAGTTTGACTCAGTCGATCCAACATCTGGATCGGCTGAGCCGAACCTCCGGCAGGCTACTCGCTGCCATTTGGCCTATTCTTATAGGGGCTGAACGGCAGTGAGTGAATAGTCGAATGCCGACAAGCAGCATTCGGCTCGGCTATTCTGCTCGGTACCTCCGTGGTACCGAGCAGAATAGAAAAACAGTGAAAAAAGTTGGGGAAAAAATGAGAATTTTTTTTTAACAAATGTAAATAAATAATCAATTTTAAAAAATAAATAAAGATTTAAAAAAAAAGAAAGATTATTGAAAAAGAAAAAAATTGAGAAAAAGAAACAATTGGGCGGAGCTAGCAGTGACAGCTAGCTCCGCCCCAACTATTTCCTATTGGCTGAATAACAACTGGGCGGAGCCGGCCGTGATGTCACGACCGGATCCACCAAGTTGTCATTGTTTAATGACAGTTCAGCATCCCCAGGTAACCTGCGGACGCTGATCTGTCATTGCAACTGGGCGTGCCAGCCATGAGATCACAGCTGGCTCCGCCAAGCTGTCAGTGGCCGGTTGTTCGTCCTGCTTCAAGTTTCACTCGGCTGAGCCGCTTGGCCAGCTTCGTGAGCTCTACGTGCTATAGTGAATAGCCCGTACAGCAGCACTTCGGTTCTACTGAACCGAAGGGCTCCGGCGGCCGAGGCTAGCTGAAGGATCAGCCGGAGCTATGGCTGATCCTTCGGCTAGCTTTGTGAATAACCCTCTTAATTTGGATTTCTTGATGATAAACCTGCCTTTTAAATTGAAACCTACTGAAGTAATTTACACATTGGGCATGTGCTGAACCAATTTTCTGTCTGTTTTTAGTGAAATAATACCCTCTAATTTAGATACATTTTACATCTTCATTGTGTTCCGACTTCAATTGCAGCCTACCAAAGCTGGTTACATAGTGTGTATCCAATCTGCACAGTTTGTCTGGATTTTCTTCACTTAAATAATGCACTTTTATTTTGATATCTTAGTTCCTGGTTTTTACCTTTGAAATGGCAGCCATGTAAAAGTGCTTACATACTGTGTATTGAATCTGTATAATATTTATAGTTCTTGTCTCTGAAATAATGCACTATAATTTTTATTTATAACTTGTAATTTATTTTATGTCATCTCTATAATTTTGATATAGTTTTTAATTTAGATTTCAAATATAAGTTTTAGTTTTGTGTTGCTGCATTCTTTGAAAACCACCCTCTTTGGCTCCAGACCGAGAGTCTTTTAACTCCAGACTCAAAGGTCATGTTGCTGCCCTTTACCGCCCCAACTATTTCCTATTGGCTGAATAACAACTGGGCGGAGCCGGCCGTGATGTCACGACCGGATCCACCAAGTTGTCATTGTTTAATGACAGTTCAGCATCCCCAGGTAACCTGCGGACGCTGATCTGTCATTGCAACTGGGCGTGCCAGCCATGAGATCACAGCTGGCTCCGCCAAGCTGTCAGTGGCCGGTTGTTCGTCCTGCTTCAAGTTTCACTCGGCTGAGCCGCTTGGCCAGCTTCGTGAGCTCTACGTGCTATAGTGAATAGCCCGTACAGCAGCACTTCGGTTCTACTGAACCGAAGGGCTCCGGCGGCCGAGGCTAGCTGAAGGATCAGCCGGAGCTATGGCTGATCCTTCGGCTAGCTTTGTGAATAACCCTCTTAATTTGGATTTCTTGATGATAAACCTGCCTTTTAAATTGAAACCTACTGAAGTAATTTACACATTGGGCATGTGCTGAACCAATTTTCTGTCTGTTTTTAGTGAAATAATACCCTCTAATTTAGATACATTTTACATCTTCATTGTGTTCCGACTTCAATTGCAGCCTACCAAAGCTGGTTACATAGTGTGTATCCAATCTGCACAGTTTGTCTGGATTTTCTTCACTTAAATAATGCACTTTTATTTTGATATCTTAGTTCCTGGTTTTTACCTTTGAAATGGCAGCCATGTAAAAGTGCTTACATACTGTGTATTGAATCTGTATAATATTTATAGTTCTTGTCTCTGAAATAATGCACTATAATTTTTATTTATAACTTGTAATTTATTTTATGTCATCTCTATAATTTTGATATAGTTTTTAATTTAGATTTCAAATATAAGTTTTAGTTTTGTGTTGCTGCATTCTTTGAAAACCACCCTCTTTGGCTCCAGACCGAGAGTCTTTTAACTCCAGACTCAAAGGTCATGTTGCTGCCCTTTCTATCTTTGTTTTAGATAACATGGGCCTCTCACTCCTTTAGGAGAATAATGTAAAACTATGAACTTTAAAAAAAAAAACTTTGCCTGTGTCAAGGACAAGTGGCACTTGTGTAAGGGTGGTTAGCCTATGCCTTTTGACATCCCCTCTGCAGCATTGCCACCATTGCGGGACCGGTAATTCTAAGGAGTCAAAGGATGAGTCCCCCGAGAAGGAGGGGGGGAGGTGACTGCGCTGACCAGCACATGTTTTTTTTTCAATTTTTTTTTTTTAAATCCGTGTTTATTCAGCAAAATGATAAACAGACATTTGCAGGTATCACAAAAGAACAAGGACTGCACGCAGGCAGTCAACTGATTCACGTTTGTAAGGTATAGGCATACATGACATTAAAGTTATTGAATTCTCATGCAAATGAAGTAATACTGAGACTCAGTGACACAACAATAAAATCGGTCCTGGTGAAAAAACGTCAGATCCGTCACTGGTCAAATACCATACACATCGTGGGCTGTGGGCTGTGCCCTCCTGTCGTCGCTTCTTTCCATGGGGCGTGGTAACCCGGCCACTGGACCCAGGGTAGGCACTAAGCCCCCAGCACTGTATCCTTTCAACTACAGAGGGGTATGCACTCTGAAGGTAAGGTGAATAAGGCAAGTACCCCGAGGGGTAGAACGGGAAGAGGAAGAGTAGATAAGGTTGAAAAGCAGTAGTCAGTTTAGGTTAGGGGGGACAGTGGGAGGAGGGAGGAACAAGGAGGAGAGGGGCCTGCCATTCCCTGGACCCGACTCCCAACATCGGTCAGCTGTCAGTTTCCTTGAGCGGGCTGTAGCACTAGCAGAAGTCCAAGGCACAGGTAGAACCTAATCTAGGGTATCCCCGAGGTTTAACTCTCCGGGGTCATGATTTGCCGGTAGGGGCCAGTGGTGATGTAGTGAGTCCACGCTCTCCAAGTAGTGCGGAACTTCTCTTCTGTATTATGGACGGTGGACGTGAGATCCTCCGTAAGGTAAATCTCGTTGACTTTGTGAGCCATAGACGCAGTGACGAGGCCAGATTTGATCTCCAGAGCGCTGGGACGCAGGCTTTCGCTGCGTTTAGTAGATGCACCGACAGGGAAGCTTTGTATTGGCGACGTGTTAGTTTGGTCATGTGCAAGAGGAACACCTCCGGGCTCAGCTCCAGACTCGGCGACACTAGGGTTTGATGATATCTCCCACCTCCGCCCAGAATCTAGTCAACAGGGGGCAACTCCAAAAAATATGGAGCATAGTACCTCCAGTTGTACCGCATCTCCAGCATACATCCGGGATTGCTGAGTTCATTTTGTGGAGAACGTGTGGGACCCGGTACCATCGGGACAAAACCTTGTACCCCTGCTCTTGGAATTTATTGGCGATGGAGCACCTAATGGCAAAATGAATCATGATGTCTTTCTGTTCGGGGGAGAGAGGGTGATGACCAGCACATGTTTGCTTCACCACGTGTCTGTGGTTATGTGGACCCTGATGCTAACATTGTGATCTAGCAAAACCGATACATTACCACTGCACATGCAGGTAGTGGGCAGGCAGAGCCTTCTGTGCAAAAACTGGCATCTGTGTGCCTGCACAGGCCATAAACTGGGGAGGGGCGAGGCTGAGCAAAAAGGACCTTTACTGCTAACCTAGTTCACAGTTTATGGAGGGGGGTGGGCGTGCTTTGGCCGTTTCCCCTTGGTTGCTTAAGGTCCTTGTCTGAAAAAGTTTGCTACTGTGATAAAAAAGAGGTACAACATCTATACTATTAAACTGTTGTGTGACTGGTCAATCTGTATGAAGATGAGGGCTTAAGTTTTATTTTTTTAAGAGTATAAATTCATATAGCTTTTAGATCTTTTGTTGCTGGTTGCTACTCTTACTGGTCTATTCATGCCTAGCTGGTTAAAGAAATCAGGTGTCGCATTCAAAACTACCTGAGCAGTTATAATAATACATTGGGATGCTGCGTATTCTATATTAAAGCCAAGCATTGCTATAAAAGAAAAGAAATGTATTGCACATGAACGTTATGCGATGCCAGCATGTGGTGTCTCTGATGCTGTCTGTGAGAATTGTACTGTTTTGTAACACCGCATACAACATCTCCCAAGCATGCAATTGAAAATATAGATTTTTTTTAATGTCGACCCTCTCCACGCAGACCCACTGGAAAACCGACATTTACTTCAATGAAGTTCGGATTAAAGTAAGCAATTTCTGGAATTTACAATGTGTTAGACGAACAGGCTGCAAATCAAACCCAGATACATTTGCTCATCACTAATGGCAAATGTTATATCCGCCAGCACAAATCTGTTTTAACATTTGTAATTTTTACATGACAAATCATTGATCTCATCACAATGAACTCCCGTGGAGTACCACTTAGCTTACAAACCTGCTAGTTTGTTCTTACAGACAATCGCTAAACATTTTATGCTTTGCTATGCCCAGCTTTCATCCCCTGCACCTGGTAGCACTAATC